>NC_043007.1:45725915-45730915 GCF_006345805.1 Octopus sinensis | reverse complement strand
TATACTGCTTTTTACACATAATGATATACAAGACAAAGCATAAATAATGGTCATTACATTTTTTTTCTATATCACAGCAAATTTGACTTACAGCTGTTACCAGTAGTCATTATAGTTTCGCTATTGATAATTTTACTCAGTCGGCCCGTTGATCGGTTGAAATAAATTGAACGACCTAGAAAATTCATGGTACTTTCGTCAGTCATTTTTAGTTATGACCACAAGCAGAACTCTCAAGAAACGGGCCGAGTGAGTAAACTAATCAACAATGAACCTAAAATGATCATAAGTGACAGATTAAGTTAAATTTACTACAATAAAGAATAATATTTAATGACCAGTGTCTATGCCTTGTCTTGCATGCCTGTGTGCGTGCGTGTCAGTGCACGCGTGTGTGTGTTTGTCTGTCTGTATGTATGTGTGTATGTATGTATTGATAGGGGCATAAATATATATATATAGAGAGAGAGAGAGAGAGAGAGAAAGACATAGATAGATAGATAGATAGATAGATAGATAGATAGATAGATAGATAGATAGATAGATAGATAGATGGATAGATAGATAGATAGATGGATAGATAGATAGATAGATAGATAGATAGATAGATAGATAGATAGATAGATAGGTAGATAGATAGGTAGGTAGATAGATAGAAAGACAGACAGACAGATAGATAGATAGATAGATAGATAGATAGATAGATAGATAGATAGATAGATAGATAGATAGATAGTAAAAAGAAAGAAAGAAAATTATGTGGATTTTACAATTAAATTGGGAACACATGCTCTGAGGAATTGACTTACCAGTGATCACAATAGGGCAAATTATCCTAGCAAAAATTATATGTTGCTACCCCCAACACTAAGATCGATTAATCGTTCAATGTGTTTTAATCGTAAGTCAAACGTCAAAAAGTAGAAATTAAGTTTGTTAATACTGGCAAAGAACTCGTTTGCTAGAAGTAAATCGAATTTTCGAAACAAAATCGAATTCATGCATATTCAGGTTAAAACACCGCAAAAGAAAAAAAACATTGAAAAATTATTATTATTATTTACATAGACGCCAGGCTGTGTCCGACTTCAATCTACAATAAACAAACTTTCCAGTTATGCTTTTGATCAGTCAAAATGTGAATTAGATTATAAAAGTGATAAAACTGGCTCCCAAATTTTAATGAGGAATTTGTTGTGGTTATTGAACTAATTATGAGTTATATTTTACAACTGAATTAAAACATTCTATGGGTTTACACTCACACACATACACACAAACACAAACATGCGTACTCAAGCACCCATATACATACATATATATATATGTTAAATAAAATGACACAACAAAGCCAAGGCAGTGTGAAATTTCTAGGAAATATATAAAGATAAAGTTCGTCTTACAACTGTTTCTTGGGTATAAAGGATATTCCCTCATCAGAGACGATATGAGAGTTAAATAGAAAGAAATAGTGGAGTTCAATATGAGAAGTTATTTTGGAAAGGGTGGGATATAGGAAGTATAACGGGAAATATGAGAATAAAAACAAAAATATATGTTGAATGTTACAGTTACAGCTCCATTATTCAAGGAATGTGCTGTGTAGAATGGGTAAAGGGGCTTCTTGTCCATGGTATGTAAATTCCGATAGGCGATCATATTTTGTTATAACAGATGAACAGTGTACAGATATTAATTCCATGTGTTATTCATTCAAAGGTATCTTGTATAAATGGAATTTTGAGAATATACTGGTAGGGGGAGTAGAGAGGGCGAAGGCAATAGATAAGTATTTTAGAAGGAAGAAAATGGTGTTGGTCAAAATGACTGTGGAAGGAAAGAAGAAAGAAAGGCAGAAAAAGAAGAGGAAGGGAAAATGTAAAAGGAGCGCTAGATGGTGGTCAAGATAGTGTAAGGGGCTGGGGAGAGGAGAGCTACCAGCAGATAAGGGGAATAATAGGTGGGGTAGAAGGAAGAGATAAGAATGTAAGGAAAGAATATGTGTGAGAAGTGAGAGGTAGGGTGATATATTTGAAAGGCACTAAGGTGGAGAGAAAGATTAAAATGTGGTACGGAGCGGGGTACTAAAAGTGAGTAGTAAAGTTCAAAAAAGAAGGGAAGTATAAGAAGATATAATAGTCAAGTTTCTAGAAATAGACGTTGGCACTTCTTGTCCTGGCTAAAGTGACACTGGTGGCTGATAAGTTAGTGAGAGAAAGAAAAACATGTATATAGATATGCGATATATAAATATATATGAAGGAAGGAAGGAATGGTGTAATATTACGAACATTTGAATATCACATAGATAACAATGCAGAAAGAACAACGTACGGTAACATGTTACTAGTTCAACGCTGAAGAAAAGAATGTCTTAACGTTTCATACATTTTTCTATCTTCATAAAAATGGTAGAGTGGAAGCATAGGGAGATAGAAACAGAAACCATTTATATAAAAGCCATACGCTTCTGTGCAACTGGTACTACCTCGATTGGAGATGGGATACACAGAATCTATGATGCATTTCAAGATGCCTTTGGTCAATAAGCTAAAAAACACCTCATTCTCATCGCGATACTATTGCTAATGTGGGGAAAACTAACTCCAAAATCAGTAGAGGTGGTTATTAGTAATAATCAATGAGTTTGTTTACTTAAATTTTGTGAATGAAGCAAATTAGTATTTCTAAGGTTTGGTTTCACCAACCTCAATGATGATTCTGCTATTAGATCTCTCCTAATCTCCAGACTTGTAATCAAATAGATTTCTTTATGGTCAAACAGTGATAAGAAAGCATTTTTGAAAAACCGTACGCATTTATAAACTGCAAAAGTAACCATCAGAGTATTGTTGCAATAGTTGGATTGTGTTTTAATCGCAATAAACAGATCTTAAAAGAGAGAAGATACGATGTTGCATACAATGTAAATGAATATAATGATGGAATTAAAAATATAAAATGATTTGAAAAAACAGTGGCAATGCGATGTGGAATAATGTTTAAAATGAGCTATTGGAATTAAAGAATTATATTACCAAATCCCAAAAATATTACTGATGTAGATATCAGACATGAAAACAGAAAATTCTAGAAAAAAAAAGTTGCATGATATCACTGGAATTTAAAGAATGATATCTTCGTCTGTTATATGATAACGTTCCACAAAATTTGTGACGATATTCAAAAAACTTCATTGAGAACTCTACCAAAGATCTTTACAAATCAATGAAGCTAATAACAAGAAAGGGAGGATATCAAAGACATGGTGATATTGTTTACAAAGATAAAAATAGAGAAAAATTGAAAGAATATTTGTACAGCTTATTTTAAAACACTACATATGTTAACCAAACAGAAAGTAATAAAAGTTATCGATGTGAGAAATCAAGCTCTACTAAAATACTTGAAGTAAACGAAAAAAAATTTAAAAAGGCAGAAAAATTCAGAAAAATCCCCGAAGCAGAATTTAGAAAAATGATGAAGAAGAAACTGTACTGAATTTTAAAAATTTTCTGAGCAAAACACCAGTGAGTTCAAATTTATGGCCGTGTAGTTGAACTATATCAATTTTTGAAACTCTTACCAAATATGTAAACTTCGCAATATAAAAAAATGACTGAACAATTGCGTTGAGAAGTTATACGAGTACATTCATTCTTGCTACAAAATGGCGCAATTATCCCAAATATTTTCAGAATATGGTTTGTAAACAGCTTCATTTTATAGTGATAAGTGTTCAGGTGTGATCCTACCGCGTGGAACCTTGCGAAAGTATTATTCTTTTAGCCTCATATCGACTTACAAATGAATTATGGTACACGTGTATGTGAAGATCTCCCCGAAATATACGTACTTTTTTATTGGTTTAACAGATAAATACGGTCAATTTTGAATTTTGTTTAACCCTCGTTTTGAATTAACAATTTTAACAAATAATATATTTTCTTTCATTGTTCACGTGTTGTTGTCAGTGTTCCACTAGTCTGTCAATGCCTTGATGATAGAAAACATCAAGCCTTCACACGACGAATTCATCAAGTCAGGTTTTTCAACCTGCGTAGTTCTTAAACATAATGCTATGCAGACTCTTCGACAGTTGCCGGAAAAACTTTCTGTCAGGTTGGTGCAGTAGACCTTCCCGATCGAATATCATTTGGGATCATATTAGAAACGTGGGGTCAAGCGTTGTCGTGTTGCAGAAGCAACTGTGTCGGTGTTCGGCTCATTTCTACTGGACTGTCTTGTTGAGTCGGTGTATTTGTGTAACATAAATGTATGATTTGACTTTTTGAACTTTACGTATGGAGTGAAAGTAATGAGTGATAGATTTATGTGGGGAGACCATCAGCTGATCCAACTTCTTGTTGGATCGGCGCGTAACCTTGTGGCTAGGATTGTTCCGTCCTCATTGAACTGAACAGGTCGATCGGAACGCGAAGCGTGCGTGAGATGTGTGTGTAAATGAAACGTGAGTGAGAATGTTCCTTGCTAGAAACGTGAAACCATTTTGGTGCAGGTGTTTCAGTAATAACTCACTCATCGCACACAGCACAAACGTCTCCCGTGGTTTAGGCAGTTTTGAAATTTGGATTAAAGGTAAACAGAGGCAGTTGTCGTAAATGATCACTTCGTTCTGTTGACACACTGCCGTCATACGTCAGAAAAGTAAATAAATTTATTTAATTTTTTTCAAAAAGTATGCAAAAGTCGTAGAGGGACTATAGTTACAAACAAGAAACAAAACACTTAGATGGAAATATTTTTGTGTGAATACAAATAACGCTGCAGCAAAATTTTATTTATTTATTTATCGGTCTTTGATCAGTAAGTATTATTTAACAGGTTTTGATTTACAGCCGTATCACTGGCTTTTGCATATAGTAAACATTTCTGTATGAAGTAAACTCATGATGACATGTTTGCATCAGTTTGCATGCTTTGTATTATACAACAAATCTGCCGACAACAACAGCAGCAACAATAATGTCAGCAACGGG
>NC_043007.1:45680915-45715915 GCF_006345805.1 Octopus sinensis | reverse complement strand
GTTGTTGAGATAACGTAGAAAATATGTAAATGAAAATAAAGTTTATTTGACATCTGCAACTGATTTGATCGTTCTGGTCTTAACATCAGTTGGTAAGAATAGAAGTCATTTGACTACACCATTTTGTTTGTAATTCGTTATCCTGTTGCAACTTCAATCCGTGGAATATCGAAATGATACTCATCTTGTCATTTCCACAGAGAGGGCATCATAAGAGGGGTGAGTCAGTAAAACACGTTTAAGGTTATCTCGAACATCACTAAGACTATCATGATTTTCAATAGGACCCCCAGCCATAAGGATAGCTACTTCATTAGATGTGGGCTCATTAAAACAGCGTAACATGTCCTTTACTATAGTTTACTATAGACGTAACGAACGCAGAAACACACACACATACACACTCATTGAATTGATAATATTGAAAACAGCAAAACGTACACACACGAAGTTCAAGCGAAACGAAATATAGTCAATATAGGTGCAAAATATACTTTCTGTAGAATAGTTATGCTATAAAAATATGGAAAATCACCAATTTAGGAAAAGTTAGTATGCGTCACCAATGTAAGAAAGTACAGGAAATCAACGGTTATTTGGAACATATGATATAAAATTCACGATTGAATATCATGGTGAAGAAAGTGAAACTCCAAGAAAATTCAGAAGGCATAATTCAAATTTTCGTACAAAAATACTTCCTTTTACAATTTTGAAACGAACGCTGAACCAAGTGTTATAGAAAGGAAGATGTTGTTAATTTAAAATAATTGCTGAAGGATGTATGTAACAAGATATAAATTAATTTGACATTACTATATATTTTTTAACTGTGTAACATTATAAACTGTAGAATAAATACTGAACACAGTAAAAAGGTTGTGCGACGTTGATATTCACAGCGATGGAGAATCATAGAACGAATACGAGGATTCAAGCGTTATCTTGAAACTGGTTAGAAGGAGTGGAAAAACATTTCTGTAATTATACTGAAAAAACTGCTGAGAATTCCTGCTTCGCCAAGTTTCCAAGTTTCCAAATAACCAGAATAACATTTTTTCAGTTATATTTATGAGTCTTTATGTTGGTAGTACTTCAAAGTGAACATTGTTGTTCCTTTAAAATCCAGGCCGGAAATAAACTATCAATATCGGCGCGTTTCACGGTTGGGAGAGTGACATACATACACTAAGACACACACAAACACACATTAACGTACACCTGAAGCCTATCTCTGACCCTGTGTGTATCTGTGTCTGTCTTTAGATATGTGTGTATGTGTGTGTGTGTCAGTCGTCACAAAAATATGTATATTGACAGATACATACACCATTACACACATATATTGTCAGTCATCGGCCTAACGTAGGTAACAAACGCGCGAACACATTCGTATAGAAAATGTGACGTCATCGCCGTTGTAGTGATGATATAAAATATCGTTTACGATAGGTGACCAAAACAAAAATGATAATGTTACATTTTTGTAATGCAAATATGTGAATGAAAATATAGTTTAGTTGGTAGCCAAAAGCTTACTGAATCTTTTGATAACCCCCATATGTCAAAATCGGCAGCTCGGTTTTGGAATGAATAAGGAACCAACGCGCACATACGCATACAAATTCTCTTTTATATTTATAGATATGTATGTATATATGTATGTATGTGCGTATGCAGGTGTGTATGTATGTACATTAATAGAGAAAGTGGTAGGTAGATAGATAGATAGATAGATAGATAGATAGATAGATAGATAGACAGACAGACAGACAGACTGGTAAATTGACTGATTGATTGATTGAATGAATTATAGTTTATTTTTGTTTCTCTTATAAAAGTGCACATAGTACTACAGCAAATATAAACAATGATTAGTTGTCTCATAGACTTCCCGTCTAGCCACACTTATGTGTACTGAATATAATTAAACCAAATCAGATTTCCCTCAGTTTGTGAGTTCTTCCCGTCAATAATATATGTACGCATTGTAGCTGCTTAACATGATAAATACCTTGGCATCGATCGATTTGGATGTATTTCAATTACCAATTTGTTATTACATAAAGCATACAAATGTAGCACCTTGGAGATTTATGACTAGCCATTAAGTTTTAGAGTTTTGTTTCTTATTAAAAAATTCTATTATTTAGTATTTTATGTAACTTTTCTAAAGTTGGCATAACTATCACAAATGGTAAAAATGCGCCCTAATGGAAATAACTATATGGAGACACTTATGTAACAGATAAGTGTTTGCAAAATAGCTAACAGCCTCAGATTGCAGAGGACTCTAATGTATCGTTAAGAAAGGGAAATCGAAGCGGGACCAAATCTGTATGTTAAAAATGGTCGAGTGTTTCGCTGAACGAATAAATTTGACTACAAACAAATAATACTGTTACTAGGGGCAGGCAATTAAGGTTAGAAATACTAATTGCCAAATTGAATTGTTTGCAGTTTTTGGTAAAATTTGTGTTCACTACTGCGTCATGAATATGTCTATTAGAAGCACACCTTCTCAAGCACGGCTCATCTTCGCATTCACTGATGTCTTTCTCACCATATCATACATATTCATATATTTACACATCACAAACATTACCCTAGTCTTTGTAATCTAACCAACAAAAAATGAGCCAAAGAAGGAATCTCCCTACAGTCGATCAATCTCCTAGAAATAGCAACTAATCTCCGTCAAAATACATCGAACTGGCTTAGAAAATGACTTTCAATAATTCACTTCGGAATACAGTGCCACTGACAAGAACAACAAATTAGCTGATCGTGGACTGAATACACAGACATGGGATCAATAATGACTATAGATAAACAAGAGCGACAACAACAAAAACAATGCACAAGAATCGCCATGAACGTTATCGTTAATATAGATTGTAAAACGAATCCAAATGTAACTCATGATACATTCGATAATGTCGCGTGTTTTCTCGGCAACTGTAACAGCTAAATGGTTATTCGTTATCCGAAACGAAGAAGTATATGCTGTGCTACTGTAAAACAAGGAATATAATCAGTATTTAACTTACAGTTATCGTCATGAGTATCATCAATCCCATACTGATACTGTCGTGTTATTACAGCTGCTGCAACTCTTCACGCTATTGTTATTATTGGACGCCTGTATGATGATTGGTCCATTCTAAGATGGCTCATTTACTGACGAATGCCAGTGTCAATAGTAATGGAATCCAATACTCCACCGTTTGCTTGTCAAGTTAGATTATCAAATATGAAGGATATAGATATTTGCTTACTGCCGCGGTTTCCGGTCAGTGTGTTAAAAAGATTCATTTTTCAGCTATTAGCTTCCGTTTTACTATGCTATGTAATACAAACTTGAGCAGTAATCTAGTAACAAGCACATTAGCTCCGTTCAAACTTAGCGTGTTAATGAATAACCGTCAAGAACGATACTTCATTTCTCTTCTTACTGTTTGGATTTCTTCACTTCGTTTGTATTTTTCGTATTTTGTGTTATTTCTTTTCAATTTCCCATTCTGAATATAATTCACAGAACGATACTGATCATCCTGAAATTATCTGGACAGCTCATTTCCAGGCGTCTCTTGTCTAGTTCTATTGCTATTAGATTCGTCATTAATTTCTATGCAATATATATGAAATTTAAAAATTGGTTTAATTATTCAATTCTTTAACTTTATGAACGATCGACTTCTAGTACGACTATATTTTCTTTAGCAATCTTTAAAATTATATTTCAAAGTCAAACATTACATGGTTAATGTATTTTACACTGATTCACAAATCCTAAATACAAATGATTTCAGGGGTTTTTTTTCACTAAATTTGAAGCATTCAAACATATTTCAAAATTTTATTAGAAATGTATAAAATTTATAGTTAAAGTATAAATACAATATTAATGTATAAAAAGTATACACAAGGTATTTTAATTCAAAATTTCTAACTATTATCCATCTCACATTATGTACAAGATTTAGAACATATTCACGAAACCACATTCTGAATAGTGTTCGAGTTATTTTTCAATTAATTTTCTATACAAAACGAATACAGACACATCTTCATTCATAACAATTAAAGAAGTAAATAAGGAACGTGGTCGATGGAAGATAAAGGACTTAAGCTCACTATAGACCCAAGTTGTCTCTCACGTGCGAATATATTTTCAACCATGTCGGAACATAAGCATAGAAATATATCGAGTACGGACTAGTAATTTTTACATAGTTTGGGTTGAAATGTAAACGATGACTTGTCTGTGTCTGTGTTTCGGCATGCGTGTGCATGAGTGTATATATATATATATATATATATATATATATATATATAACTGTATATAATATAAATCATAATAATATTTATTCTCCAATTTTGATGAAAATATTATGTAGTATAAATATTTATGTAGTATCAAGAGAGTTTAAGTATATATTAAATAAATTTGACTGAAATTGATGGGTGAGCGTCTGGTCAATTCGATTCGCAAGGACCCATGAAAGCGTCGGTGTGTGCGTTTGATTCTGCCCGAGTTTAGCTCATCATTTTCAGTCACCTGTTTATATTTAAAAATTGTCGCTTAAAATCGGAGAATAAATATCATTATGTTATATATTATATACAGTTATTATACTATGAACCTTCCGTAGTAGCTTTCTCTCCGCAACTAGCATAGACTTTCGGGTTTGTTTATATATATATATATGTATATATATATATATTTCCTCTACTACATTCCCATTTTGTTTTTCATCATTCGATACTTTTATCGTAAGAGTAGTTATTTACCAACTTGTTCACAATATCCTCACATTTCCTTTAGATTTTGGCTTTGCTTTAAGCTTCTGCAGTCACGGCCAATGTGAAGCAACGCCTTTAAGTGAATAAGTTCTGTTCTTAAAATTATTGTTATTATTATGCTAGAAATATTCTACTATCATTTTTTCATTCTCTGCTGATTATGTTTTTGAAGAAGAATACATTTTCCCACACTTGAGTATTTCCGAATTTCTTCATTTCCATTCCACTATTAATTCTAAATCAAATCTCATAACTGGAACTACAGCATTTGTAATGAAACCTTCAACAAATTTTGCCAGCGTTGTCGTTTTTCATTAAGTTCTGCTCAACATGCCCATTTTGCATTTTCGTCCATGTTACCAGAGCGCTGTCGCACATGTCCACGATATTATTTTCTATTTTCTATGCTGTCCGTGTTAAATTTGATTCTCGTACAAGCAACATTTACAAAAAGTTTTTAACATTATTAACATTAAAAATATTCCCATTCTTTGGAAGAAAGGAAGTTGTTATCGTTATCAAACGAGGTAGCCATTGTGTCTAATTTCGTGCTCAAAGTAGAAACGAAAAATCAACAACAAAATCAATATTATCACAATTAAACAGGAGGGAAAAAAACTTTCAAAAACAGCTTTCTTTAATACTCCTGACAGAATTCTTAACGAAAACAAAATAGTCGATAATTTCTTAATAGTTTTTCTACGAAATTCCAATACTGAAGAGGATTATACGGAAAGAGAATGATAGTTTATTTTATAGAACCTGAAAGTACAGCAGACGAGGTTAATTTCCGTGATTTAAACGTGAACCTAAAGGGTAGCAATGACTAACACAGGGAAATTTGTCCGATGCTTTAACGTTTCAGATAGCCCACTATCTTTAAAACAATAATAATAATTAAATCCTTTCTACTGTAGGCACAAGGCGCGATATTGAGGGGGTGGTTAGTCGATTACATCGATTCATTGCTTAACTGGCACTTTTTCCAACTACCCCGATAGGGTGGAAAGCAAAGACGACTTCGACAGAAAAGAATGCATGGACAATTTCATAGTGATGTTTAAGATGTGACAGACAGAGAAAAAAGATGGTTATGGATGACTAAAAATGATTTAAAAGAGGAAACGGAGGCGCTAATATGTGCTGCCCAGGAGCAAGCATTATGAATCAAGTACATCAAATATAGAATAGACAGTACATCAGAAAGTGATAAGAGCAGAATTTATGGACAAAACGGTGAAACACTGTGGCATAGTGCCAGTCAGTGTACGACACTAGCCCAGAAGGAATATAAGAGACTTCATGACAATATAGCAAGGATTTTCCATTGTATACTTTACAACAAGTATGGACTGGACAGAGCAAAAAAACAGTACATAAACCCGAAGATATCACCGAAAATGATAATACAAATATTCTATGATTCAGTGAGATAGAGAATAGGAAACGAGACATAGTCGTAATTGAGAAAGAAAGCAAACGATGCTGGTTCATAGATAGTGCATGCCCAGCTGACAAGGTGTGTGATAAGGACGAAAGCAAAGTCGATAGATATAACAGGTTAGCTTGGAATGTTAAGCAGTTGTGGTCGGGGAAAACGGTGGTAGTAGTACCAATAATTGTCAGAGCCCTGGGAACTGTGAGTAAAAATCTTGCAGAGTAGATGGAACAAATAGGGACTGCAATAAGGGTGGGGCACCAGCAGAAAACACCACTGCTTGGAACCGCTCGAATATTCGGGATGGTGCTCGAACTATAAGGAGTGCTATCTTAGTTCACTGATAGTGAACAGCTGAATACGATATATCTAGCGTTAGAAGCTGTTGAAATACAAATAAGATAATAATAATAATAATAATAATAATAATAATAATAATAATAATAATAATAATAATAATAATAATAATAATAATAATAATAATAATAATTACAATAATAATAATAATAATAATAATAATAACAATAACAATAATAATAATAATGATAATGATAATGATAATAATAATAATAATAATAATAATGATAATAATAATAATAATAATAATAATAATAATAATAATAAAGGAAATATCAACACTGGATAGAAGGACGAGAAAGTTGATGAGGCTGCATGGGGCGCTACACCCTAAAGCAGACTTAAACAAGCTGTATATGGAAAGAAAGAGTGATGGCAGAGGACTAATTATTATAGACCATTGTATAAGGAGTACAGGGAGAACGCTTGCCGAATATTTGATAAATAGTGATGAAACCTGCTGCAATATTCCGCAAAGCATATGGGTGTAAATGCAGATGCAATGATGAGCAAGGAAGAGTTTAACTAAAGAGCTGAGGAGATGAGAAAAGAAGACCTTCTAGAAATGAGAATGCATGGATAGTTTGAAAGGAATAAACAAGACGTTAAGGATAATACAGAATCGTGGGAATGGCTTGAGCGAGGCGATTTGAATCGTACCACCGAGAGCCAGACCATTGCTGCTGAAGACCAGGCTGTCGCTACCAATTCAGTGAAGTATAACATGTATAAAACTTCAGACACCCTAAAATGCAGACTCCGTGGAAAGTGTGTGGAAATGTAACCCACTTGGTAAGTGGATGTGAAAGTCTGGCACAAAAAGAATACAAGCGCCGCCCCGATAAAGTGCGTGTGTATCTTCTTTGGCTCTTATACTGTAACTACCAATATAGGAGAATGGAAAAATAATGGTACTTTGAGACTATGATTTTCAGATGGATTGTGTAATCGAACACCGTCGGCCAGATATTGTCATATTGAATAAGAGAGACATTTACTATCAGATCATTAATTTAGCCATACCAAATTACATGAATGTTGTGAGTAAAGAGGTTGAAAAAATCACCAAATACTCCGAATTGAAAGTGGAAATGACAAGCCTTTTGGAATGAGAGAGGGTAATGTAAAAGTGATGCCAGTGGTGATCGGAGCATTGGCTTCAATACCATTGAAACTTCAAGACTTCTTCAAATGCCATATCAAATATCGCTTCAAGTGCCATATCAAAGCCTAGACATGTCACAAACATTTTTGGAGTAGGAATCGGGGACCAATTCTCTATTCTTCAATTTTTTTCATGCATTTGGAGATTAGAGTTCTTTCACAAAGCCTTCCTTCCTTACCTGGTTTTAGGGCACCAGACTGTCTCTTTTCCTTAAAGAACTCCCTCTGAAAGGCATATTTTACACACCCTTATAACATTTGCCAATAAGATGGTTTTTGTTATGTTGATAATGCATCGCCTGTTGCTGTTTGTGTTGCTACTGGTGGTACTATGACGAATCGTAATGCTGTTGTTGCTGCCGTTATCGTTGGACTGGCGCATGTTGTTGTTTTTGTCCTTGCTTTTGCTCTTGTCCTTGTTATGATTGTTAATTTTGTTATTATCGATGGTTTTGAAATTATTATTGCCGCTGTTGTCAATTTTCTTCATCAGTATCTGCGAGCTGATTCGAAGCAGACGGCACCAAATATTTTTCCTCTCTTAAATCCTCTGCTGTTTCCATGGCTACAAACCTGCTGTTGATAGTAAAACTGACGCTTAGTACATTCATGCATTCATGTTTTTGCCTCCTTTTTACGCTTTGTTTCCATTAGCCTCTTTTCAATTAACTCTGTGTAATATTCGTCTCCTGTGAATATTATTATTTCTCCGTTGAGATCCAAGTTTTTCTTTGAAGGATAGTGAAATTTTTTTTCTCTGTCATTTGGGTCGAACAAAACAGGAAGGAAAAAACAAGCCTAAAGAAACAGTTAACACAATCACACTTTAGGAGGAAATGTAAAACTTGTGGTACCATGCTTAACAACCACATGGTTCTGGGTTCAGTCCCACTGTAGCCACCTTGGACAGGTGTCTTCTACGACAGCCTTGTGCTGACCAAAATCCTTGTGAGTGGATTTGGTAGACGGAAACTGTAAGAAGCCTGTCGTATATATATATATATATATATATATTATATATATATATATATATATATGCGTAGTTGTGTGTCTATTTGCCCCCACTTCTCCTCACAACCGATGCTGGTGTGTTTACAACCCCGTAACTTAGCGGCTCGGCAAAAGAGACCGATAGACTAAGTACAAGGCTTACAAAGAATAAGTCCTGGTGTCGATGTGCTCCAGTATGGCCTCAGCCAGATGGCTGAAGCAAATAATAGAAAACCGTGCCTTTCTCCAACAAAAGAAGAAGGAAGAGGAGGAGGAGAAGAAGAAGAAGAAGAAGAAGAAGAAGAAGAAGAAGAAGGAGAAGAAGAAGAAGAAGAAGAAGAAGAAGAAGAAGAAGAAGAAGAAGAAGAAGAAGAAGAAGAAGAAGAAGAAGAAGAAGAAGAAGAAGAAGAAGAAGAAGAAGAAGAAGAAGAAGAAGATATAGAGCAAACAAGAATATAATGCTGGATAGAAAGTGAGAAAGTGTGACTGGATGAAGTTGAAGAGCAGAAATAGGAGACAATAGGAGTTGCCGCATCCCTAACTGATGTCATCCAGTATCCAAATCCCTGCTTAGCTGACAGAAGGAACAACATACCTTCTGCCAAAAACTGAAGACATGAAAAATCAAAAGAACTACCAACCAATAACATGTCTCAACACCACCTACAAGATTCTCTCATCGATACTACCTAAAAGAATATACACTTTCCTTGAACAGAACTCGATTCTAAAAGCTCAAAAAGGTTGTGAAAGGTATTCTTATGGATGCAAAGATCTACTATGCATAAATAAAATGATTGTAGAGAATTGTTGGAGCAAAAAGAAGAACCTGAGCATGACATGAATAGACTACAGGAAAGCGTTTGATAGTGTCCCATGTGACTGGCTACTCAATGGCCTTGATAATACTTTTAATACTTTTGATATATATTTAAAATAATATAAATTAAATTAATTTTATGTATTGGCTTATGTTTTTCATTGTTTGATATTCCTAATAGTGGTTTTATCTCTAATTTAATATAATTTATATATATATATATATATATAAATATGATCTCTCCTGTCGTCTCCAAATTTTTACAAGGTTGCATGGCCAAGTGGAATACACGTCTCTTTCTACACCATTATAGAAGTAGAGTGGGCAGTTGACACTTTCCATTATACCCAGAAAAATAAGCTGTGAGTTTTCATCAAATAATAATAATGATTATAATAATAATAATAATAATAATAATAATAATAATAATAATAATAATAATAATAATAATAATAATAATAATAATAATAATAATAATAGAGTGAGAGTACTAGTCGATTTCATTGACCCCAGTGTTTCACTGGTGCATAATCTATCGACCCCGAAAGGATGAAAGTCGACCTCGGCATCATATGAACTCAGAACATGAAGAAGGACGAAATGCCGCTGAGCCTTTTGCCTGGTGCGGTAACGATTCTGCCACATAAAAAGCATATAGCCAAGGCACACAACGATAGTACAATGAAAACACGTGATAAAAAGAAAACTACTGAATGATGATAAGAGAGACATCAATGCTTTATTGATATGTTTGTTATGAAGATGTTGGCATCATTTGTATCATGAGATCGATATGTTTACGACATGTAATACGCTAACATCGATGTTAATGTGCTGACATCAACATTTTTATGACAATGATATATGCGTTGATATTAATTGCAATATGATATCAACAACATAAAGACATAACACATCATCGCGCAGCTTATAATGTACATATACACATCAATTGTATTATGAGGTTAAAGAGTTTATAGAATTTTGTACTCACATTAACATGAATCCAATCGCTAGGGCAATATACTCGTGTGGGGTGCTGAAATGTTCATGGCTTTGTGTTAAAGACAATATTCAACCTATTTCCCTCTGATTCACAAACTTACCGCAGCGTTCCTTCAGTTCGTTTACGCCCTGTGAACTTGGAAGTTTGGGTTCCTACCAGGCCTTTTGCGAGACCCTTAAAGTCAGGAACTTTTCAGCACTCTCTTGTATTGAAATTGTATATCAATTTTAAAATTAATTATTTCAGATATTGGTACAAGTCCGGCAACTTTTAGGAAGGAAACATGTCAATTACATCGATTCAGTACTTGTTTTATCGAGCCCGAAATGATGAAATCAAATTCGACCAAGTTAGAATTTGATCTCAAAACAAATGGATCGGAAGAAATATCGCATGGCATTTTTCCAACACAGTAATAATTCAGCCATCTTTACCGCCTTAATGGTAACATATTAATTTAAAATTTGGCATAAGGCCAGTAATAATTCTTTCTACTAAAAGTACAAGGCTTGAAATTTGGGGGAAGGGCACTTGTCGATTACATCGATCCCAATCCTCAAATGGTACTTATTTTATCAAAACCGAAACAATGAAAGGCTAATTCAACTTCTGTACAATTTGAACTCAGGCCGTAAACACGAACGAAATGCCGCGAAGCATTTTTCCGAGCGTGCTTCGATTCAGCCTACTCGCCGCCTTCTTAATAACAAATTACTTTCATGGCATAGTTGGCGATATCAATTGTATAATAATGTCAATATATCTACCTGCAGTCTACTGGGACACTGTCACATCTCTGGATACAAAAGACCGTGATATGGAACGGACTTACTGTTAAATCACTACTTAAAGATACTGATATAACATATAGAGACCCTAAAAGTATGTTAGCCACGACACCCAACCTATATTAGTTTGAAATTTTCGCACAAAGAGAGCAATATCGGTGAGGATCTAAGCAAATTGCATCGACCCCAGGACCCAACTATTATTTGTCTTTTCGACCTCGAGATTGTGAAAGATAAAGTCGATCGCGGTGAAATCTGAACTCACAACATAAAGATGGATGAAATGCAGCTAAGCATTTTTCCCTGCGTGCTAACGGTTCGTCCATGTCACCGCCTAACATCGAACGAATTTTAAATCAACTAAATGAATGGAACCAGAAGGAAATCGCAGTGGGTTAAGCTGTTGTCAGAAAAAGTAGCGTAGTAAAGCAAGACAGAATTTAATTAATTGAAATTTACACCTGCAAGTAGAGAGCAGAAAAAAATGTAGTTTATAAGTTAACTTGTTTTGTTTTGCTTTGTCTTTATTCTTAGCGTGTATTGTTTTTAGTTATGAAACTATCGAAAATTCGGGATTATATGAAAATAGAATGTATCGGCAACATTAAAAATCATCGGCAAAACAGGATAAATTTTCGAAATAATAAATTGAAACAGAACAGAAGATGTATTAGGATGTGAATAAATGAAACAACACAGAAGACACTTGGTAATACTTTCAGTAAAAGCTACAGAACGACGAGAATGAAAAAGTATCCGGAAAAACAAAATGGCGTCAAATAATATGGGAGTATATTTGAGAAATAAGAATAAATAGATAAATAAATGAATAAATAAATAAACGTGTTGTATATTTGAGCTACAGAACAAATGATAAAATAGAGAGCTATGAGAAAATAATATTAGCAAAACCTCTACTGTCGAAAGTAATCCTTTAAAAGATATCGCGCAATATATACGAGGTAATAGCGCAGAGAGGGAAAAAGGATATTGAATAGCGATAAAAAAATGTTTAAAAAACATAGAAAAAATAGGCAAAGGATTTTCTTTCTCTCTTTTTTTTTTCTTTTTAGTGGGGCAGCTAGATTTTCAATGAAAATGTTACGAAAAATAATACTCTTTTCAGGTGATTGCATGAAACAATAAAACTGGAAAATATCAAGAGTGACTAAACACATTAAATCATAGTGTATCACATGTGTGTGTGTTAAGACGCAGGCATGGATGTGGTTAGAAAGTTCTTTTGCAGCAGCGTGGTTTTGGTTTCATTCTCCCTGCGCGGTACTTTGAACATCTGCTGCTATAACCCCACACCAACGAAACAAACACCCCCAGCCGCCCGGGGCTGCATCTAGGGACACGTGTTTCAGGATGATTGTCCTTCGTCGGCCTAGAGTAGCAGACACCTGTCAGCTGACGATATTTGTCTCGACTCGTAATGTATATATCTAAATTTCAGTGAAGTCTATTCACTGATTATCAAAATCAGAAATACTAAATTTCTAAATCTCTCGCAGAGACATGTATGGTGGTGGGGCGATAGAATGGTTGTATACTGTCAATCCAACACTAACGTGACAGTAGGGGGTACACCACCGCTGTTTAGCCCTAGGAAGCATCGACGCCTCCTGATGGCTTTGACACATTTTTCCTGTGTCCTTATATACATTTACGAAGGGGAGACAAACACCCCCAGTCGCCCGGGGCTGCATCTAGGGACACGTGTTTCAGGATGATTGTCCTTCGTCGGCCTACATATATATATATATATATATATATATATATATATATATATATCAACAATTGAGGGTAAAATTAATTAATTAATCAATTTCACCAAGTGTTCAGTATGTAAAAGGACCATTTAAGGCGAATTCAAAATTTTACATTATATAATTAGGGCTTAGTAAAATAAATTACTTTGCCACATACTGAACTTAGTAGAAATAGCAGCCAAAAAAAATTTTCTTAGCATTTCTACAACTTAAAGAAAATTTCTCTCAGATAATGTTTACTCCAGACTGATATTTTTCTGTATTTACCTCCAAACCTTCATGGGCTGTCTGGAGTAAACATTATCTGAGAGAAATTTTCTTTAAGTTGTAGAAATGCTAAGAAAATTTTTTTTGGCTGCTATTTCTACTAAGTTCAGTATGTGGCAAAGTAATTTATTTTACTAAGCCCTAATTATATAATGTAAAATTTATATATATATATATATATATATATATAAATGTAACCTCGTGTGTACCGTTGGCGATTTTTTTTCTTCTGGATCTTTCCTTCTCCTATGTTTCCGACTAAGAGCTACGCTCAAAACGTTATACCCTCCTTCTTTCCTTCTTTCCTGAGCGTCCAATAATATTATATTTGTTCCACGTCCTCGCGTTGTTCTGTTTTTTTGTGCTTTCTTGTTTGGATTAACTTTTTATATATATATATATATATATATATATATTCCCATTATTAACAGAGGGTACACTAAGCACCAGCTTGCTAGAAAGGGGAGTGAAAATCATCTACTTATCCACCATTCCCACTGAAAATACGTAACGGACAAATTGGGCAAACGAGCACAATTTAACTTACTATCTCAGCTAAAAAGGTGTAGAATGAGGTCATGGATATACCTGGCTCATGTTTTCGAATTCTTGCTAATGCCTAAATTCTCGTTAGTAGGTCTTGCATACCTAAGCTGAAAAACCCAACTCATCTCGTTGGAATCCGATAAGTTTTGAATAGTCCCACAACAAATTCAAAACAATTGCAGCGTGTGTGTGTATATATATATATATATATATATGTGTGTGTGTGTGTGTGTGTGTGTGTGTGTGTGTGTGTGTGTGTGTGTGTGTGTGTGTGTGTGTGTGTGTAAGTTATCTAAGTTATAAAATTAGGTACATATACATGTCTGTCTATATTTTTGTATATATATATACTACTTGGTGTAATTGATAATTATCCCAAATTAATTAATTTCACCCTTCATTATTACGGATAACCATATTTTATCTCAGTAGATGACCACAGCATCTTGTTTTGGCTACACGCGGGTGGGAAGGGGCTGGTGACACAATCTTTTCATTCACACATTGAATTTGGTGATACTAGTTGCGGATTCTAGCTCGCTCTGATACTGAGTTGAGTTGGTGCCTTCTAGTATCTCAAAATTCAATATATAATCATTTATGATTATAGTATTCTACGCTGAAGAGAAAAGAAGTTTTGGTAAGGTAGAATTATTTAATATTTAATTCTTATGCTTTCCTAAAAACTTGATTTCGAAACGTGCGTCCGTAGATAACTTAAAATTGTATGATAGATTGCCGTCAATTCATTCTCTCTACCTGTTTGTGTCTGCCTTCCAATTGCTGTTTTTACTGAGATCTCCCTTTTTAGTAGAAGAAATAGCTATAACTCTTTGACTGCTATTTCTAAATTCGGTATGTGGTAAGGCAATTCGTTGCTAAACCCTTTATTGCTTAGTATTACTTAAATTTTCCTCGAATGAGGCTTTTACATGCCGAAGACTACTTGGTGTAATTGATAATTATCCCAAATTAATTAATTTCACCCTTCATTATTACGGATATATATATATATATATATATATAATATATATATATATATATATATATATATTCAACAATTACACACCATTATTATATATATATTTTTCATTTGTTCGACTTTTCCTGTTACACGTTTCTCGGCAGAAACTGGATGTTACCTGTTTTTAAGTGTTTGTATTTGAACGTTTCCTCAACGCAGTATTTTCAGTAGAAGGAACTTTTCTTGCTATAGATGACTGAGATTCTCTAATTTCAGAATTTTCTGCAATATGTTCTTCACTAGACGCTTCCTTCGACATTTCATTTGCAGTCTTTTCAAGGACTTGTTTAGTAAGCTCAATGACAAAATGACTTGCGTTTTCTTTGTCCATCTTAACTTTCTTAGCAACTGGTTCGTTTTCACTTTCAACAGATAATATCTGCTTACGTCTGAAATCTTCTGGTATGATACGTTTTCAATGTATCGTTAATTTTTTCATTTTTTTTTCTTCTAACCAGAATTACTAAATCCTTCGTACGGAATTATCACCATTATCGTCATCATCATCATCATCATCATCACCATCGCCATCATCATCATCATCATCATCATCATCATCATCATCATCATCATCATCATCATCATCCTTATTATTATTATTATATTATTATTATTATTATTATTATTATTATTATATATTATTATATTATTATTATTATTATTATATTATTATTAATTATATTATTATTATTATTATTATTATTATTATTATTATTATTATTATTATTATTTCTACACAGAATTATTTTTCACCGTGCGTCATTCAGTTCTGTGTAGAATTCCAGTTTTATCAGGCATTTGTTTTTTGTTCAGGATCTTTATTTATACATACATACATACATACATACATACATACATACATACATACATATATATATATATATATATATATATATATATATATATATATATATATATATATATATATATAATATATTTCAATGTATATATATTACTTTTCACCGTGTGTAGTCCAATTCTGTGTAAGGGTTCGAATCCTTCAAACTTTCTCGCATTGCTCTTGAACGTAGGTTTTCCATTTCGATACTCGTAACCTTGTTACCACTGTTATAACGACACCGTTTTACAGTGGAAGGTATCCTCATCGCCACTGCTATGTCCCTCTACTACATATCAGAATAGTACCAGTTTCGATGACGAATCTCATCTTATCAAGTATTAGTAAAAATTTATAAAACTTTGAAGGGAAAAGCGTCTATCTTCTGTTTGGGGAGTGAAAAGAATGTCTGGAGTGTTTTCGTTGAAGTTTTTAAATATATTTAGTATAGAGTTCAAGTGTGTGTTGTTGTCTATTGTCTTAAGAAACTGTCTGTGGGTTCCTGCCAAGAGAGTGGCTTAAAAGCATTTATTGAATGGGTTTTATATCCTCCTCTGTGTGTGATACTTTCTTTTGGGTGTCTCCAGCTGTGTGTACGTGTGTGTGTATGTTTTCGCGATGGTATGTTTACGTGTGTGTGTGAGAGTGTGTATGAGTATGCGTGTTTGTGAGTGTGCAGATGTGTGTGTGTTTTGCGATGTTTACTTTTGTGTGAATGTATGTTTTATAAATTTTTACAAATATTTGATGAGAAACCGGTAATATTCTATATTTTGTTTATATAATTTTTAACTCATTTTATTAAATTCTCTCTAAATTGAAATGTCTGAGCTTTACTTCTTTGCTATTTCCATGAAAACTGTTCTGCTGTGCCAAACTCTAAACTTTATACGGAACCTTCTGTGACTGTGTATAGACAAAGGTCGGAAGTCGCAACTAAATTCATTTAGGTACTTTGAGCACTACTGATCTTTTTCACGAATTTATTAAAATACCATAATTGGTTTCAACATTTTACATTTTTGTGGCAAACAAAAATGCTTGAAAGAGATTGAAGGGAGAAAAGAAAAGAAATCGGCAAAACATACTTGAGAATCAACATAAGTAAACACACACACATCTACATACACACACATATATATGCAAATATACAGATAGCCACACATAGGCATCAGACAACATCTCAGACAGACTCGAAGCAGACCTTGAGGAGTGAGGGCATGTGATAGATGATGTCATGATTACCAACAAAATGTCTCTGACCGCGAAATCTAACAACCGATTTATTGTTCAACCAACAGATTAAACAAACAGTTCAGTTGTTGGTAAAATAAAAAAGTAGTATTGAACCAGTGCATGTGTTTATTTCAATTTTTAGTCGCATAATAGCCCTTTATAGACAAAGCAAGATTTGTTTCAACACATAAACTCAAATCAAGTATCTTGCAAACCAAATACAAGCGCATGAATCCGTGTATATATCGAAACTCTGTGGCGGCTCGTGTATAGGTACTGCGAAACTGCAGCACCCCCTTTTTCCATTCGATATTATCGATATCATTCAATATAATGAGTCATTTTTTTTCTTTAATACTTTATACTTGTACATTATGTAATTCTTAAGCTTAATGTTAGTGGCCATCCCCTGGTTTATGAAAATATGCAAAAAACCCTTGTATAGAATTGTGCCCCTCACAATTCCAGCGACGTGGGGTTTGATTGTCTTGCGCATGCTCACATGCCCGAAATAGGATGCTTCACGCTAGGGAGAAAGTGCACTAACGGTCACGCAGTCCTGGTCAAAAGTAGTGCTTCTTTTTGACTCCGCATGTGTTGTGCTTAAAAACGTTTTTATATGCTTGAATGTAATAAAGTGTAGAATTAGATTATTATCCTGCTTCCAGCTTCTATTTTGCTGCCAGGATTTGGAAACTAGAGTAGAACTCCCCTCTCTCTTATTTTGCGATTTAGGTAGATTTTTGGAAAGCAAGGGGGAAATCGTGGCGATATTCAGTGAACAAATTAACCACACTACCCGGCAAAAAGCGAACCGATCAAGTTTATGTATAAATTTTCTTTTTATATGTTTGTTTCTAGATACATAATATTAAAACAACGGCTAAAAATTTTCTGAATCAGGACCCCTACTAATTTTATCTACGATCCTCCACTGTCCAAGATGAAAACGAGCTCCAACGTCCTATGTGGCAGGATTGATAATCGCTGAGATTTCTCTCGAAATAAAACCAATAGTAGTTTTGTTAACCCACAAATACAGAATATTTATTTACCAGTTGGGTGTTCACTACTCATTCTCACTACTATAAATATATATGAAAAGCAGCCTGTGGGGCCGTGTGATATAAGCAATATCGAGCACACACATACACAAAGTATGTGTTTTGCCAGTTCGTGGGCAGCTTGCGATTATAGACACAACAAAAAATATTCTCCTCAATTCGTCTGGTGTTAAACACCAGGCGAATTAATGAGAATATATTCTCCGACGCCTGTAATTGCAGCCTGCCCACGAATTGGCAAAATACATTCCTTGTGTATGCATGTTCAATATTGCTTTTATACATATAGACATTTATATATATTACACAAACGGTAAATATACACAATTAAAACCTATAGACTGTGAAAATATTGAAGATATAGAATGAAGATATGGAAAAGTTGTATATTGATTTGGGGACTCCATCGTTCCAAATCGACCACAAAAAGCTAATGGGAATATATGAACAATCAAAAGTAAATAAGAGAACTTAAACATAGTTGTTATTACTGAACTATGCTAAAAACGTTTCCCTGTATACATGCATATAACATCAGCTGATATATCGGATTAAAACAAAAAAAAATGAACTACGGAATTCCGGGGGAAATTGATCGAACGGTAAACACGCATAGCAGCTGAAGAGATCGGAAATATAGAAGCCGAAATTCTGTAGTTAAAAAAAAAAAGAAAGTAACAACAAACTGATAAAATTTTATACTTTAAAGATAATGCATGATGATAAGGGCAAACAAGGTTTTTGGCCACAATGTCAGTACCACAAGCACGGATTGTATATTGAAATCACTTTTCGAAAATGAGTCTGTGCAGATCAAGAAAAGTTTACTATATATTTAGTTATTGTATTGTTCCAAACGAATTTTGGAAAGCTATGATAATCTGAAAGAATCTAACGCGCAGACGCACATACACACACGCGCATATATAAGTATTATATATATACAGATAGATAGATAGATAGATATACATACATATCTATATATGGTATATAGTATATATATATATATATATATATATGGGGGGGGGCATGCACTGTAACAGACCGTTGCTGCATCACAGATCCTGATGGATAACACTTTTGCCCCTTCCAGGCGACAACACTTCAACTCATGTGTCTCTTAGGGTAGCCGTTGTTGGTGAGGTTTTACGAGATCGGAGTACAATTCCCACCTCAGCATCTTTTGGTAACCTTATGAGACACGCAGAGGAGATATTAGATTTATTCTTTAACATGCCAGTCCCCACACAGCCCACCCAGGTTTGCATGCATACATATATATATATATATATATATATATATATATATATATATATATATAAATATATATATACGAGCAAAACGCTCCCCGTCCAATGGACGTTGCTGATGTGTCAAACATTTAAACCAAATTTTCTCAAAACAACTTGTCCGACCGTCTCATAGGCCTCCCCTTTGAGAAACGCTGATTTAATCGGCATTTGAAACACCGTGCATTTTTCTCGGGTACGCGTAGTATCGATCGCAACAGCTGATATACCTCTGCGTACAAATGCACGTTCCAACGGCTTTATCGATCGCATTCTCATCTGGAATCGATTTTTGTAACTTTTTCAAGATTTATACACCTCCTGATGCCTATTTCTTTACTACCCACAAGGGGCTAAACACAGAGAAGACAAACAAGGACAGACAAACTAATTAAGTCGATTATATCGACCCCAGTGCGTAACTAGTAATTATTTAATCGACCCCGAAAGGATGAAAGGCAAAGTCGACCTCGGCAGAATTTGAACTCAGAATGTAACCGCAGACGAAATGCCACTAAGCATTTCGCCCGGCGTGCTAACGTATCTACCAGCTCGCCGCCTTCGGTATCTACATATCAAATTTGAGCGCAATCGGATGGAGAATGCCCGAGTTCCTAGGAGATACACACACACAGACAGAACGGATTTGATATAATATATATATATAAATATATATATATATATATACATACGCATACATACATTCATGCATACATATATACATACGTAGTACAGTTTGGTATAGTATAGTGTGTGTGAAGCTTTGTCTCATACATATAAATGGTTGTAATATGTTTATGCGGAAAATGCAAGTTACAAAAAATAATACAAGTCGATTGTTTGAACTTTTCCTTTGAGTTTCAATATTTCGGGGTTTGGTGAATCAATTTCCCGAATAAGGTGTCCTAACACCGAAATATTGAAATACAGTGTAAATATAGAAACCATCAAGTTGTGTTATTCCTTATACATTGCATTGTTTGTGGCTTTCTAATAAAAATTAAAATATTTGTACATACATATACACATATCATATATACATATATCTGAGTGTGAGTATATATGTGTATGAGTGTGATTCTGTGTATCTGCGTGTTTATACGTATGTCTGTAATGTAAAGATTTACGCAGGTAAAATAAAAATACAGACACATTCTTTCAATGTTACAGATTTATAAGCGAAGAAAAAGAAGTGAGTCACCTAACAAAACATTTCACAGTTTGGTGACCGCTCTTCAGAGATAATAGTTCCCAATCAATAGCATAGATCAATTACAATAGAAAGTAGTCATTAGTAAATCTATTACCATGGAGGATATTCTTATCTGCGTATTTCTGCTTCTGACAGCCGTCAACTAACTGTGAACGTAATCCATCATTTGACTTCTCTTCTTATGTGTCTGCACATCAATAGCATTGAACGAATGACGTTACATTATTAGTTCACCTACATCAAGGCACTTTTATGTTTAAAATATTTAATTCAATTCCGATTTATACTGTCTTCAGCATGACATACCTACATACGCATACACACACACACACACACAAGCACACACACACACGCACGCGCGTGCACACACACACACACACACACGCACGCACACACGCACACACCTGCACATGTATGTGTGTGTGGTGAGGGCGTCTTTCACTTTCCGTCTACCAATTACACTCACAAGATTTTGGTCGACCTGTGAATCACTGCTATTTTGACGAACATGACATTGAAATAGGTCACTCGGAGCCCACTCAGCTTTCAGCACTGATCGTATTAAACTTCTCACCGTCTTGGGTACACATGAGACCACAGCATTCGAAGGTGGATTATGACACAATCTCAAAAAGCACAGCAATAACAAGCGAAAAGGAAAATGGGCAGATGGTTGACTATTCGTCCACACCTCCTCTATCACAAGGTCACATAAATGCGACCTGCCTCCCCATTTTCTGCACAGAGACTAATCCTTATTCCTACGAATACCAGAAAAAATTGTGGTTATGTGCGTTGGAAACCCAACTTACCTCTTCCTGTTCCCCTCACTTGTTAGACTCGAAGAGTTAAAATTTCATTTCTGGTTGCTTCTGGTATTTCTCTTTCAATTATCTGCTGATGTATTTGCTTAACATGTTGGCCCTTATAGGGTGCACCTACAGATGACATCTATAGAGTGCATGCATTACAGAAAAACGAAACATAATTAACAGATGGACTAAAGGAGTACTAAGTGAATACCCATTTTCCATTTCTCTTACGCATATATATATTATATATATATATATATATATATATATATATATATATATATATATATATATATATATAAATATACGTATATATATTTATATATTTGTTGTGCAATATTTTTTACGTGAAATCGTGTGTTGAAACAGACATTGTTGTATTTCGGAATGATCATTTTGCCAGTTTAGCCAATAACACTGAAGCGAAGTAACACGAAATATATAGTGCGTGTGTTCTTATTGACTAAACTAGCAAAATGACCATTCCGAAATACAACAATATATATATATATATATATATATATATATATAATATATTATATATATATATATATATATATATATATATTATATATATATATATATTATATATATATATATATACATATATATATACATATATACTTATATATATATATATATATATATATATATATAATAAATATTAGGGAATAAATCCAAATTTACAGGGAAAAATCAGATTTAGGATTAAATCGATTTTATAGTAAAATATTATAAAATATTATTCGAGACAAAACCACTATTTTGCAAAACAAACGAGGAAAGACTTAATCAATACATAAATTTTAATAAATAGTCAAAAAAACCGCCACTACAATCGTTTCCTGTCTTGATCGACAATCTTCAGGTGGACTTCCAATAATTCAGTGTCAAATTATGAAGTCAATAAGACTTCTTAATTTGACACTGAATTATTGGAAGTCCACCTGAAGATTGTCGATCAAGACAGGAAACGATTGTAGTGGCGGTTTTTTTGACTATTTATTAAAATTTATGTATTAAGTCTTTCCTCGTTTGTTTTGCAAAATAGTGGTTTTGTCTCGAATAATATTTTATATATATATATATATATAGTGATTGTTATGCAAACAAGAAGAAGAAGAAGAAGAAGAAGAAGAAGAAGAAGAAGAAGAAGAAGAAGAAGAAGAAGGTATGACACCTTCGGTAAATGTTTTGTTTCCATAGTTTCACGTCGACCAAATGCTTGAGTGGATTTGGAAGAAAACCTGAAAGAATTCGCCGTATTTCTGTGTATGTGTTTCTTTATGTGATGTCTCTGTTTGCCTCCCAACACCGCTTAACAAACGATAATTGTATGAAAATGTCCCCGTAACTTAGCGGTTCGGCAAAACTACCAATAGAATAAGAACCAGGTTTTAAAATAATAAGTACTGGGTCGATTCGTTCGACTAAAGTTCATGAAGACGGTGCCCCAGCATGGCCACAATCTAATGGCTGAAACACGAAGTAAAAGTATAGAAAAAAAAACAGAGTATATACATACATACGTATATATAAGCATTATTATGTAATCTACGTGTGACGTGAAATAAACTCTAGACACAATATGTGGACAACTTTAAAAAAACTGTCAAAACCCTCTAACAGATAAGAAATTTCATTTCGTAGCGTTTCCCACGTTGAGACCGTCTATACTATCTAGCAACAGCTTTCAAAGCAAACTGTTTAGCTAAGCGTATTTAATTCCCTATTTCAATAAATGTTATTTTCTATATTCTGTGAAGCTTTCAAAGAGAAATTGATTGTGAAATACGAAATAAGGGAAATATAAAATGAGCTGCTGGAAAAATAGAGGTGGTGTTATTGTTAGGGTTGTGATCAAAGTTATTTGAGAGTGTGATTTATGAAACCTGTTATGAAAATTTAGAGAATAACTCCACGAATAATAACAAGAGATTCTCTTATAATTTCTATATACTGAAATGTCTTTTTTTCTCTTTCTCTCGCAACTCTATTTCTCTATTACAAAAACACTTATGTGTACATATATATATATATATATATATATATATATATATATTTATACGCACATATGTGTTTGTGTTGTGTATAGCCGCAGTACGCTGGAATACTTCAGAAGTTAGCTTCGTAACCACTCTTGGTTCGTGGTTAATAATATAGAACATCACCTTGGGCAAATATCCTATAGTTTCGAATCGACTCATATTGTGTGCGTGAAAAATCGTCTGACTAGGAAAATTTAGCAAGATTTGGTTGTTATTTCAAACAGGGCGAATAATCATTTAAAACCTTCCTCATTCGCTCACACACTAATTATTGGCTACCGTTTCACTTTGCGCAAATATTTTATATATTTGACGCTAAAGTGTTATCCTAGAACATCGATGTCTTTTCCAGGAGTTTCAGCACAATATGTGAAAAATAAATGGATTATAATAAGAACTGAACCTTGGCCTGTGTTTGCATCGACTTTATCTACTGCTCTCGATATTACTGAAACTAATTAACGCTCTAGCGATTTCTGAGACTGATATAAGACCAAATATTTGTTAGCGAAGGTATAATAGCCGTCTTCTCGTGTTTCATTCAGTTATGAGTTCTTTTAGAACGTTCGATATTTATTAAAGCAATTAACGGTTTCTTAGAGCGACAGAAAAACCGCATATTTGTTAGCGAAGATGAAACTAATTGTATTGACATTAGTTTAACACAGATATATATATATTCTTGACATGGGAAGGTTAAAAGACAAACAGTGCTGAAGAGATTTCAACACAAAATCTATATGGATACTACTAAATAACATTACTTTCATTTCAGCAAAGCTAAATGAAAAGTCATGTTGATTCTGACGAGATTTGAACGCACAAGTCAAAATGACTAAATTAAGTTAATGAAAACATATTATACAAAGTATTTTTATCATGCAATTTACCGGCGGGGTTTTTTTTTCCTCTAAATTTATCAATATCCAAATTCCATGAAATATTAAATCACACGTAAATATTTGATTCAGAACAGAAATTGAATAGACACAGTTAATCGACTTTTGATAAATAAGAAAGCAAAATGCATGCTGAAAAACGCGGCGGCGTTCCTCTCATAGAAATGAAGTTGATTACTGATGAGGAAGTGAGAATTTGTTATTTAGATATAAAGATAGGAATTCTATGATGGGAAAAATTGAATATATTGATATTTATTTAATATCGATCTGATACAATATTTGTTTGCCATATCAAATATAGGAAAATAAACAGTTTTGTTGAATGTAGTTCTGTAGATGTTTATTGTGAGGTGAAAACATTGTTGTAAATGTTTTCTCTTTAGATAAAAACATGCACCTCTGGTTATGTTACCCATTCATATAGAAAACTCTTTAATTTATCATTAACAGATTAATAACCAGGGAAGGAATGGCTTTAGACATTTGTCTTTTACAAAGTTTCAGTGACAGGCAGGAGAACGAAAGTAATGTACAAACGGAACAATAAACCCTAATTCTTTTAACAATGAGAATTATGCTCAAAGGCACCCAAGTGTTCGGTGATGATGTATTAAGTAATGAGCCAAGCAGTGCAACGGTCCTTTCATACGCTTCCACACATTTCCTGATATGAAATTTCTCTCACAGTGTATGGTTAGTACCAAGGCTATTAATACAAACCACGTATCTAAGGTGCTATGCTGCGAAACGGAGCTTGAAATAACGGGTACACCTGAACTCATAAATGGAAAACTTATATTCCATCAAGCACGATGCAAAAGAGAAAAGTTTCAATAATTTCAAATAACCTTACAGAAGATATGACTAGCTTGAATTTAATATATTTTTCTTCGCGTAGTAAAAATAGTAAAATGGTGGACGATTATACTACTTAGTCAAGTGTTAGGGTGTAAGATAAATTTATTCGTTTCTTTCCAATGTTATTTGAATTAACAAGATGAATATTTTTATAATTCTCTATTATGTTTTTGTTTTGTTTTTGTATGCTTTTTTTCTTTGTTCTATTCTTCCTCTCCAACTTGATTATCATTTTCGAAATTTGAATGAATTTTACATATGCCATATGACGATGGAGAACCAAATAGAAAAGGAAGGAGGATTTTGAACCCGTACATCTCTTCAAGGGGGAAAAACTAAAAATCACAGACTCTCGGCATTCCGGCCGATCTCGTCAATTCAATGAGTATCGATTGAACCATATCAACCACGAATATCCGAGCTTATCTCCAAGACAATTAGCCCAACAGATGGTGTCTTCATGATACCATCGACCGTCGCATCTGCTTGATAGCTAACGTCCACAATCTCCTTGCGTGGGTGTCACACGCTCTGGCACAAAGACACAAATGCCAGAACTCCTCTATCACCGCCAGTTTGCTCGTTTGACACCAGGTTACACCTGGAGACAGAAATTCCTTTACCGCATCGTCGCCAGCAATGAAGACTACCGTCTCTACGTCAATATCAAATCGAGGAAAGAATGATTGAGTCCAGACTAGCAACCAATACCTCGAGTCAAATCAAATCTACATCTACGGGCGACAATAGTTTGCGTTTGATAGGATTAGGAAGGGCTAATCCACTATGAAAAGCTTGAAAACAACCACACGGTCAATGCATAGCTTTACGTTTAGCAAATGCATCGACTCAACGTGACAATCCAGTCAAAACGACTCGACCAGTGACACAGCGTGCTTTTAGAGCGCGAAAATGCTCACTCCCACGTCGCTAATGTGACTAATAATGTTATCAAGAGCTCGATTATGACTGCGCCCACCATTTTCTCCTATTACAGCGCCTTCACGCTATCATCCTTTTCGGTCGCCGTCCATCAGTCTGCGAAGCGTTTCAATCGACAACAACGTGAAAGCTAAAAATTTTGCTTGATGAATTCTTCGAGTTAAGAACCAGTGACAACTAACGGTAAGACAATGACAAGCTCTTGAAACGTTGGGAATAAAATGAAGAATATTTATTGACTGATTTGTTAAAATTCTTGCTGAAGAGTAAGGTTTAAAATAATCGGAAAAAAATATAACCAGATTTAACTTTCAAGCCAACATAATGACCCATAATTTGCTAAGTGTTTCAGTCTCCGAAATGAATATTCACTTGTTCGATCAGACGGATGTTTGTACACGAACATGAGCAGTTGAGTTCCCCACTGACACGTGTACTCTTAATTTCTATTTTTCAACTTCAATCAGCTTGACAACAAGGCTGGATATTTGAATTACGGGTTAAATCCAAAGACACGGGAGATCGACTCCCTACAATTGAAATTTTATTGTCCTCGAAAGGAAGACATGGGAGTTGGTTTGATTTCGGTGAGATTTTTTTGAAATAAGAGCAATGAATTATGCTTGTGTTTCTATATGTGTTTATATGTGTGTATCATTGAAGCAGATCCAAAAAACTGGAAAGTCTCACATTCCAAAAAATTTCCCGAAATTGTTAGCGTTATTCTTTTTCAAACAGTGTATCTTCTATAGAGTTTATAAAATTAACTATTACATAATCCTCTAGTTTTGAGCATTTCCCTCCCATTCATTAAAATTCATTGTTTCCTGGCTCACCCTACGTTTCATGCGTGTTTCAACGCATAATATCAAACACCTTTTGACATTTATGTAAATTAAATTTGAGGAAGGTATTAAGTATATTTGCTAAGTGAAACGTATAAGTTCATTACTGAAACATGTGTACAATAGTAAATTGAATAAATTCTTTTAATATATACATGCATATATACGTACGTACACATATATATATATATATATATATATGCATAATATATATATATGTATACATATAGTATATATATATATGTGTGTGTGTGTGTGTGTGTGTGTGTGTGTGTGTGTGTGTAAGTATAGAGTGTTTGAAGTGGTGCACAGATATTGCATATTGAGGAAAAGGAGGTAGTCAAAATTTTGGATAATTATTTATTACCGCTTCCGTTCGTTTGACCGAACTCTTCAAATTAGAAATTAAAACCAAAATGACAGTTTTGTTCAGATGAGGTCGGTTAAACGAACGGAAACGCTAATAAATTATCCAAAATTCTGACTACATCCTTTTTCTCAGTGTATATATAAATATATATATATATATATAATATATATATTATATATATATATATATATGGCTCCGGGTACAGTCCCACTGTGTGGCCTCTTGGGCAAGTGTCTTCTACTATCGCCTCAGGCCGACCAAACCCTTCTGAGTGGACTCGAGCAACGTGAAATAAAGTGTCTTGCTCAAGGACAAAACGCGTCGCCGGGAATTGAACTCACGACCTTACGATCGCGAGCCAAATGCCCTAAACACTAAGTCACGCACCTTCACACACACACACACATATATATGTATGTATGTATGTATGTATGTATATATGTGTGTGTGTGTGTGTATATATATATATGTATGTATATATGTATGTATGTATGTCTGAATGTATGTATGTATGTATGTATGTATGTATGTATGTATGTATGAATGTGTGTATGTATGTTTCCGAGTATTACTTTGCTCATTTATGTTGTGTCAGTATTGCAGTGCTTCTGATGGCCGACAAGACTGATCTGAGAGTGGAACAATCTTCTGCACCGGCTACAATTAGTAATCGGTGACAGCCTTGATCGAGGTTCGCAGATCTTTCGCCGTAGCCGTTTATCTACTTCATTTCTTCACTTCAGCAACGTTCTTCAACATGTTCTTCGTTACACTTCATCATGTGACGCCACGTTATTTAGTCTTCTACGTATTGCTCTCCATATTTACAGTTGATATTAATATTCTTCATCGTCTGCTTCTGTTGGTTTTTGTAGCATTGCTTGGGTGCAGCCGCATGAGCTGTTGTCGATACTGAGTTAGATGCACAAAGTTTGGCATGGCAGTATGTTGTCATTCATGCTAAGGACATTACCGGCTCATCTGAGATGTTATTTGATAATAACGGTCTCAATATTGCTGGCTTTGAAGACGGCGAGCTGGCAGAAGCGTTAGCACGTCAGGCGAAACGCTCAGCGGTATTTCATTTGCCGTTACGTTGTGAATTCAAATTCCACCGAGGTCGACTTTGCCTTTCATCCTTTCGGGGTCGATTAAATAAGTACCAGTTGCGCACTGAAGTCGATATACTCGACTTAATCCGTTTGTCTGTCCTTGTTTGTCCTCTCCGTGTTTAGCCCCTTGTGGGTAGTAAAGAAATAGGTATTTCGTCTGTCTGAGTTCAAATTCCACCGTGGTCAACTTTGCCTTTCATCCTTTCGGAATCGGTAAATTAAGTACCATTTGCGCGCTGTGTTCGATGTAATCGACTGGCCCAATCCCCCAAAATTCCAGGCCTTGTGCCTGGAGTAGAAAAGAATATTGCTTGCTTAGGCTTGTTAAACTAATACAAGGTTGTTGGAATAGTCATCCCACTGCATGTTCATAACTGACGAAGTTCCAGTTGATGAAACAAAATCTGCTACCTAAGCAGTATAGTACGATTTGAACTCAGCACGTAAAAAAGCAGAACATCCTCTGCTGTCTTCTTATAGTTCTTCCATATTGCCAACTTGGTTTAGACCCCTTTTTATAGACACTTTAACGAAAGTAAAGTTGATCATGGAGGCATACACACTCAATAAAAAATACGGTGAAGCACTTTGACAATATACTCTACCATTAATATATATATATATATATATATATATATATATATATATATATATATATATATATATATACACATATATGTATGTGTGTATGTGTATATGTACGAAAACAACGTATACCTAAATAAATTTCGCGAAAGCAGTTTAATATTTCTCTGTTAAACTATGGCTAACAAGTTGCATGTTCAGATGCATTAACAGGAATGGATATCTTTATTTGTGCGTTTCTGGTTGGTTTATATGTAGCACGTTGGTGCCAAGAGGAAGGGGGCGATGTAATGTACCCTGCAATTTCCAATATATTGTAATAGTATACTAAGAGACGATATGTATTCGTGTGCATATGGTGGATGTGGTTCTGTGGATGTATGGGTGTGGGTGTATACATACATATACATACGTGTGTGCATATGTGTATAAATGTGTGTGCGTGTGTTTGTGTATACACATATATGTATATAATATAATGTATATTCATATCCATATGAAAAATGTTCTATATAAATACATAAATATATAAGTTATATTATATTATATATATAGGCGCAGGAGTGGCTGCGTGGTAAGTAGCTTGCTTACCAACCACATGGTTACGGGTTCAGTCCCACTGCGTGGCATCTTGGGCAAGTGTCTTCTGCTATAGCCTCGGGCCGACCAATGCCTTGTGAGTGGATTTGGTAGACGGAAACTGAAAGAAGCCTGTTGTATATATGTATATATATGTATGTGTGTGTATATGTTTGTGTGACCATGTTTGCCCCCCCCCACCATCGCTTGACAACCGATGCTGGTGTGTTTACGTCCCCGTCACTTAGCGGTTCGGCAAAAAGAGACCGATGGAATAAGTACTGGGCTTATAAAGAATAAGTCCCGGGGTCGATTTGCTCAACTAAAGGCGGTGCTCCAGCATGGCGGCAGTCAAATGACTGAAACAAGTAAAAGAGTATATATACATCTATCTATTCATATACACACTATATATATATATATATATTATATATATATATATATATATATATATATATATATGTGGTGTGTGTGTGTGTGTGTGTATATCTATATATCTGCATATTTATATACGTATGTATAAATTTGAAAGTCAAAATTTCGGCGGATGTGTTCAATAATGCCTAACACCTTGTTAGATAAATCCATTCATCATAGGAGCTTTGGTTTCGATGCTACAGACACTGAGAGTCATAGTGAGAGATTCAGAAATGGATACACAGATCAACTGGATTTCGAACGAGAATTTAGTTTATGAAGAATATAGGATCTTTGTTTCCGTGCGAATGTTGTTGCTCTAAATATTCTTTTCAAAAGTATTGGTTAGGCTATTTGTAATATATTTGGTCTGCTAAGCATTCATTTTTTTTCCTTTGATAATAATAATAAAAATAGTAGTAGTAGTAGTAGTAGTAGTAGTAGTAGTAGTAGTAGTAGTAGTAGTAGTAGTAGTAGTAGTAGCAGCAGCAGCAGCAGCAGCAGCGACGGCGGCGGCGGTGGTGGTGGTGGTGGTGGTAGTGTTAGTAGTAGTAGTAGTAGTAGTAGTAGTAGTAGTAGTACTCTGAGTTAGAAGAAGAAGAAGAAGAAGAAGAAGAAGAAGAAGAAGAAGAAGAAGAAGAAGAAGAAGAAGAGGAAGAAGAAGAAGAAGAGGAAGAAGAAGAAGAAGAAGAAGAAGAAGGAGAAATTAAGAAATTAATCATGGGAAGTAAACTTAATGGACAAAAACAAAATCAGGGGCTGTTTTATTAATGGGATACGGCGCAGGTGTTTTTAGGTGGACAAAGGACGAGCTTGAGGAAATGGATAGAAAAACTAGAAAAGTGATGACAGTTAAGAAGGAGCTACACCCCAAAAGCGATACTGGCAGACTGTATGTGCCTAGATACAGGAGTGGGAGAGGTCTAATAGGATGCATGATCTAATAGGATGCATGAGTGGGAGAGGTCTAATAGGATGCATAATAAAAGAACGAAAAGAACAGTCTGGGAATGTACATCAAAAAGCAGGGTGAATCTTTGTTTGCCGCTGTTAGAATTAACAATACAATGTCCACCGAAAATGTGATGCTCCCACAAACATTTGAGAAACAAGATGAAGAAGAAAGAGTAAACAACTGGAAAATGAAACCACTGCATGGGCAATACATCAGAGAAATTGAAGGAAAAGACAAAATCAACATTCGGAAATGGCTAAAAAGAATTGATCTGATAGAGTACACTGAAGCATTGATATTTAGCGCTCAGGAACAAGCTGTGAGAACTAATGACACCAAGTACCAAATAGACAAGAGTAGCAAAACGTTCCTTTGTAGGATGTGTGGCAACAGAAACGAAACAATCTCACATATTGTAAGTGGGTGTACCAAGCTGGCCGAAAAGCACTGGAGGCTATGTCAAATGTATGGCCGGAACAGATCACGAAAATGGTACGAACATGAACCAAAAGAAGTCACCGAAAATAAGGAGCATAAGATACTATGATATTTTACAATCCCATGTGCTCCCTAATCATAGATATTGCAATACCTGGAGATGCACGCATAAGTGACGAAGAAGTAGAAAAGATCGAAAAGTACAGACTACTAAAATACAAAATTGCAAGAATGTAGACTAAGTGGAGAGTGTCTGTCAATCCAGTAGTTGTAGGGGCACTCGGAGCACTAACAACCAAGTTCGAGAAATATGCCAAAGAAATCGGAATCGACATGAGAGCAGAGCAATCCCCAAAAACTAACCTGCTGTGGATAGCTACGATTTTGAGATTTGTACTTGGATGTTGAATGTCTTCAACGATAATTAGTAACCAAGTAGAAAAGAGAGACCCTGTGAGACCTCTGACAGCTGGCTGCTGTCTGCTCTCACAGAATCTGCCAGAACAAGGACCCAACGATCTGAGAAGTAAAACAGTAATAATAATAATAATAATAATAATAATAATAATAATAATAATAATAATAATAGTAAGCCTTTCTCTTTATACTGTAGGCACAAGGCCTGAAATTGGGGTGACGGGGATAATCGATTACATCGACATCAGTATTCAACTTATACTTAATTTATCGACCCCAAAAGGATGAAAGCAGCGTCGACTTCGGCGGAATTTTATCTCAGAAAGTAGTAGCAGCAGACGAAATACCCGTTTCTTCACTACCCACAAGGAGCTAAACACAGAGAGGACAAACAAGGACAGACAAACGGATTAAGTCGATTATATCGACCCCAGTGCGTAACTGGTACTTATTTAATCGACCCCGAGAGGATGAAAAGCAAAGTCGACCTCGGCGGAATTTGAACTCAGAACGTAGCGGCAGACGAAATACCGCTAATAATTTCGCCTGGAATGCTAACGATTTTGCCAGGTCGACGCCTTAGTAGTAATAGTAGTAGTAGTAGTAGTAGTAGTAGTAGTAGTAGTAGTAGTAGTAGTAGTAGTAGTAATGCACCCAGGAATTCTGCATTTCAAGACGGGATGATAATTATATATGTTTCTTTTTTACCAACAAGGGGCTACACACAGAGGGGCAAACAAGGACAAACAAACGAATTAAGTCGATTACATCGACCCCAGTGCGTAACTGATACTTAATTTATCGACCCCGATAGGATGAAAGGCAAAGTCGACCGCGGCAGAATTTGAACTCAGAAAGTAGCGGCAGACGAAATACTGCTAAGCATTTTGCCCGGCGTGCCAACGTTTCTGCCAGCTCGCCGCCTTAGTAGTAGTAGTAGTAGTAGTAGTAGTAGTAGTAATGCACCCAGGAATTCTGCATTTCAAGACGGGATGATAATTATATATGGCGCAAAAATACTCTTCATAAGATACCCCTGTTATTCATGCTTTCTTACTGATTTTTCTTTCCAGCTTTGATTATTGCTTTATCAATAAACATTTTCCTCCTCTTACTCGTCTCTCCTATATTTACTCATTCTTATCATTCTCGGTTTCCTTCATATGTCAACAACGACACTTATATTGGAAATAACAGGTGTATAAATAGTCAAGATAATGTCTTTCACTTGGAGTTGGTGATCTCTTTCAAAGTATGCTACCGTATATCTATGTTTTTATAGCTTGTGATTTTTTCTCTCACTAACACCGATTAAATATTCACGACGAATAAGTTTGCATATTATCGATTATTCATATTCTTGGATGTTGCTGGATAATGTTGCTTTTCATTTCTTTCTATGCAGCATTTGCAGACAGCTTGATGTTAATAAACTTCATTTTCCTTTTGATCTCTGTAGAGCGCACACTGACCACCGTCTCTATTTCAACCAAAATATATGAAGATCGAATGTAAATACAACAGATCCACTGAATACCGTGAAAATATTTCATTTTTTCCCCTTGTTTCTGTCATTGAACTGTGCCTGCGTTACAGCATCTCCTTCAAATGTTTGTGGTGGAATATTTTTACCTCGGTATTTATTTCAGTCATGCAATAAATTTATTTACCACCAAAGCAAAGATAGGCTAAATTGACCTTAGAGTAAAGATTTTTATTTTCGATTCACTTATCATATCCGTCACAAATACATCAGAAATCCCTCACAAATAAACGCACACATTTGCATGCATATATATATCCAGTAACCAACAACATAGATTCTTGCTAGCTTATTTCACTTCAAGGTTTTCGTCAAATCGTTGTCATGCTGGAAGATATTTGCCTAAGTTGACACTGAAAGGATTTGAATTCGAAATTACATATCGTCGAAGAGAGACTTTTTAGTACGTAATAAGGTACATGTTACAATTTGTGAATACTGGCCCTACTTTTATTTTAATGCCCATAATACTCAAGTATTTTGTTACACAGAAATTTGATAACAGAAATATAAATAATAATAATAAATGCGCCCTTTTAAAACCTAGCCAGGCTCATGGGCCCGGTTTCCCGTTTTCTATGGCGTATGTGTTCCTCAGCTGGACGGGACACCAGTCCATCGCAGCGTTACTCCTTTTTGCTAGCCGAGTGGACTGTAGCAACGTGAAATGAAATGTTTTGCTCAAAAACACAACGCGCCACCCAGTCCAGGAATCGAAACCACAATCTGACGACCGTGATGCTGACAAGCTACGCGCCTCCACCATAACAGAAATACTAGACGCTAAATCAATTACATGTTATCTGTTAACCGAGTCATGAAGTTTTCCAAGCTAAAGTTTTACCATAAATGCTTTACCCATTCGTCTAAATCGCTGAGTAGGACGACGAATATTTCCGATGCTCAAAATAATTGTGAATCGAAGCAAAATACAAGTATGACTTTTTAATTTATGGTGAATTTAAGTGAAGACCTGTGTCGGTTGTTGCTAGTGATGGTAAAAATGTGCCAGGTGATACTGGTGTTAAACTGGGTGAACGATGACGTTAGTCACTCAAGAAGATGTCAAGACATTCAATAAACTTTTGCATGGATTCCACTTATCAATATCCACCATAATCAAATTTGTTTAGAGAGCTGATTCTCTGTCAGATGTCTAATCAACAAGAGCAGAAATCATGGTAGTTTATTTTTCTAGGCAGGCAGTTCGCAAACCGAAGAATTTTGCCCAATTACTTATACCAGAAATGAATACCACTTACGACACTCGAGGTGGTGGAAGTTTTAAGCTGGATGACGTATTAGATCTGAAACAGAACAATTCGGAACGCCACACTTTTGAGCAAATACTACAGGTCATCTTATTCCGGTTCTCAAATAACCCTATCAATCAACCGCTTCAACAAACATTGTTATATAAAACCCGAAAGGCCGCTTAAAATCGTGGAACAGAGATTGAAAACAAATATTGATCTCAAATTTTGGCACATGGTCATCAATTTTTGAGTGATGAAGCAAGTGTTTGTTATTTTATCAAGGCCGAAACGATTAAGGGC
>NC_043007.1:45667725-45670225 GCF_006345805.1 Octopus sinensis | reverse complement strand
GCAGAGGAGCATTCACGACGTCCATTTCTCCAGAAATAAGGAAGCTATGAGTGAGGGGTCAGCAACTTTCTCATCTAGGAAAATTAATCAACTATCAGAAGCGACCAATGACGAACTAATGTACACCAAAGCATGGAATTCAGCGACATATCCTTGTCCTTCTCACTGTCTTGCTGATTCTGCCTGGAGAGTACGTTAAGGGTACACGTATTTGTTGAATGCTCAGTCACATGATAATTCAGGAGCAGGTAATTAACATTGATTAAATCACTGAATTGTCTCCGTCGAACAATAGAGATCCAACATTCGACATTGTGCTGTCTTGATGAATACGCGACCATTGTCAACAGACTGATAGTATTCTAATTAAAATAATGACGAAGGGTAGATGTTTCGAATAGGCATATTATGATTATCTAGGATTGTATTTGAATGGTAGTTTATTGTTATGCACCGCATTATCATAAAAGACAACGTCGTGTTTCTAGCGGGTAGATTTAAACAGTCGCCCAGTTTAATTTCACTACAGCATAGCTTGCTCTTACTGGCGTCCATTATTTTGTAAGGATTCTTGTTTGATCCCCTGCAATAAAACAAAAGAAATCTTCTTTTCATTCTCGCAGAAGCCTTGATAAAGATCATTTGGTCATTTATGTTGGCGCTTTTTCGCACAACTTCAAATGCCTCAGCAGAATTTCAAATCAAAATTTAAAGGGTGCAACTAAGCCCCACTTAAAAATTTCTCGTCGATAACTATTTCAAGCGGTAGGAGTAGTGTGTAATTGTGACTTTAATGTTAGTTTAGCCATTCGAGGTGATTGAAGATGAATGTGGTTTTCATATAAATGAAATAATTATAATGGGACAAAAAAAAGCAAAAATTATTTTTAAATTTACACGTAATACAGAGAGGAAAGTGGACAGATGCAGAAAAAAGATTGACAGCTTGTTGTTATACTTGAAGAATGGGAAGGTAGAGAAAATTAAGAAGAAAATGCCTGCAAAGAATAAATGTTATTTAATAAATGTGTAAAAGTATTGCTGAAATGGTTGAAGATTTGGGGTAACAATGCTGGAATAAAGATTAAAGGTAGAAAACTAAAAATATAGCAAAAGAATAACATCAACAGCAACAGAATCGACTCTAAAAGCAGTACTCCGTCTCCCCTCTGTCCTTTAAGCAAACACTTGTCCTGTCCCTTCGAACACGTAGAGAAAACAATAAAAGCAACAGATTTCGAGGGTTTCAGAAATAGAATTTCTAAGAGGATTAAAGAGAATTAAATAGAATTAAATGTAAATATGCAGTGAAGCTGGAGTAAACACACTCAAATCACACACACAAAATGCATACATACATACACTCTCGCACTTACACACACACGCATATGCACATGCATTAATACGCATTTTTATATGTACATATGTGTGTATGCGTGCGTGTATATGCGCATACACACACACAACACACACATATTTATGCATTTTGAATAGACAGAAAAATGTCACAGAGGTAAGGACAAACAGCAATAAACACACGTATGTAAACGCGGAAAGAATGTAATTAAACTGAATAAAATTTGTTATTTGCCAGAAATTTCCCAACTTTACCTTCATCTTCTAATATCTCATGAAGTAATGATATCTTGGTCTGAAAGAAAAAACTCTCTTTTCAAGACTTTCAACTCATTGCAAAATACGTTTTCATTCACTATAGCTACCACGTAGATGAAAACACTCTGTTGTTTCTTGCCAAAGAAAGTCAGTGGTTCCTTCTCCAGAATAGACTAGGTCTGGGCTGCTGAAATTTTATTTTAGTCATTTTTCCTTACCACTTTTATTTTTACTAATACTATTCCAACAACCTTAGCTCCGATTCCACTGAGTTAAATACACATAAAGAATTGTTGTGGACAAGTTAGTCATTAAAAGACTATTTGCACGCGGGTGATCCTATGAATATAACATGAGATATCAAAACAACAATCTGATCACTGATGTTCTTTCTACTCTAGGCACAAAACCTAACATTTTAACAGGGTGAGGAGCTGGGCAATTATATCTATCCCAGTGGTTATTTTATCCTCCCCCAAAAGTTGAAATGCAAAGTTGGCGTCGGCAGAATGTGAAGTCAGTACGTAAAACCACAAGAAATGGTGCAAAATATTTTGTCCGATATGATAACGATTCTGCCGGCTCGCCGCCTTATTTCGACCACAAACATTACTAGGTGATTCACACGCAGAATTGAAACTGAAAATATTGGGTTGTCCGGAAAGTTCGTACCGATTTATAGTAGATTACATTTCAACTTATTTTAGAACATGGTCGAGTCCACGAAATAGGATTTGACCACAAGGTTTATGTTCCTATGACCTTTGTTAATTCTGTAACCCTTTAAAATGGAAGATAAGAAAGTTCATTTTCGGCACTTGATGCTTTGGGAACCAGACAAAAATTGCTGCAGCTCGGCTGGGATGTATTACCCCACCCTCCATAT
>NC_043007.1:45632725-45660225 GCF_006345805.1 Octopus sinensis | reverse complement strand
TCTCGACAGCAGGGTGCAACAATCTTTCCAACTGAAGCTATAACAATGCATAATAGAGTGCACTGATTGCAGCTGCAGATGCAGCACTAGCAGCACCAGTAGTAGTAGTAGTAGTAGTAGTAGTAGTAGTAGTAGTACAAATGACAATGTCTCTTGTGAGAGTTATCACAGGTGACATATGCAGAGTCATACACATAACTGACGCTCTTTTTCACACACATTCCTGTATTAATAAGCATGTACACCTAAACACACTCATACGCATGCATACATACATGTTTGCATGCATACATACATACACACATAAGCATATACAGACAGACAGGTAATTAGATAGATAGATAGATAGATAGATAGATAGATAGATAGATAGATAGATAGATAGATAGATAGATAGATAGATAGATAAATAGATAGATAGATAGACAGATAGTATAAAATATGTACATATTAGTAGATTGCTTTTCTTGGATTTACATATAGGTATGCCTGTATGTAAGTATATATATATACATATATATATATATATATATATATATATATATATATATATATATATATATATATATATATATATGTACATATATATATAAATATATATATATATATATATATATATATATATATATATATATATATATATATATATGTATGTACGCATGGATGGATGGATGTATGTATGTATGTGTATATGTGCGTGTATACGCCCACATATACTCGCACACACATATATATGCATATATAGAGATAGATATTTTCACATACAAAGTTATATAGAGTATATATTGAATATATATATATGTGTGTGTATGTATATGTGTGTCCGTGCGTGGGTGTGTGGGTGTAAACTGAAGAACTCTAGCTCAATATCTAAATCACTTCTGGAATGAAAACACCAAGGACAATAAACATAGAAAAATAAATATTTCTTCTATATTTCCGTCTTTTCTCTCTCCCCCATCTCTGTGTCTCTCTCTCTTCCTCTCTCTCTCAGTGACTTTTCTTTCACCTCTAGCTTCTCTTACTATAACTCATTAGAACAGTAGTATTAGTAGAAGTAGTAATTGTAGCATCAGCAGCAGAAACAGAAGTTGTACTAGAGATTCAAAGTATTACAGCACCAAAAAAATATATATATATTTAATAACCAAAACATCAGTAATAATGACTTATAGCACAACACTCCTTAGATAATCATATATCATGTAAAATTGTAGCAAATGTAACATCTGTCGATGGCCATAATATCTCTTTCTACTCTAGGCACAAGGCCTGAAATTTTGGGAGTGGAGGCCTCCACTCCCAAAATTTCCAGTACGCAACTGGTACTTAATTTATCGACCCGGAAAGGATGAAAAGCAAAGTCGACCTCGGCGGAATTTGAACTCAGAACATAAAGACAGACGAAATACCGCTAAGCATTTCACCAGGCGTGCTAAAGTTACTTATTTCTTTATTGCCCACAAGGGGCTAAATATAGAGGGGATAAACAAGGATAGACAAATGGATTAAGTCGATTACAGCGACCCCAGTGCGTAACTGGTACTTAATTTATCGACCCCGAAAGGATTAAAAGCCAAGATGAACTCAGCGGAATTTGAACTCCGAACGTAAAGACAGACGAAATACCTCTTTCTTTACTACCCACATGGGCTAAACACAGAGAGGACAAACAAGGACAGACAAACGGATTAAGTCGATTACATCGACCCCAGTGCGTAACTGGTACTTAATTTATAGACCCCGAAAGGATGAAAGACAAAGAATTTGAACTCAGAACGTAGCGGCAGACGAAATACCGCTAAGCATTTCGCCCGGCAAGCTAACGATTCTGCCAGCTCGCCGCCTTAAGAAAACAGTGATATTATTATTATTCTGTGTGTGTGTGTGTGTGTGTGTGTGTGTGTGTGCGTGCGTGTTGTGTGTGTGTGTGTGTGTGTGTGTGTGTGTGTGTGTGTGTGTATGTGTGTGTGTGTGTGTGTGTGTGTTTGTATCTTTTTATTTTTTACTCGTTTCAGTATTTGGACTGCGGCGTTCCTGGGATAAAGTCTTTAAAGGGTTTCCTTGATGAAATTGATCATAGGGTTGATTTTTTTAAATATCTGGAACTTATTCCATCGCCCACTTTTGTCGATACTTTAAGTTATGGTAACGTAAACAAATCAACACCACGTGTTAAGCGGACCGGGAACAAACACACACTCATAAAACACACACCAACGTGAACGCACACACAATATACGACATGCTTCTCCCAGTTTCCGGCAATCAATTTCACCTCCAGAGCAAAGATCGACTCGTGGGTAGAGTGGTAATCTCTGGTAGCCCGAAACAGAGGTCTCTGCAATTTGCTACTGAACAAACTAGCACAAATGATTTCTTTATAGTTAGCTCACACTCTGTACGTTAGCTCACACTTTCCATCAAATCGACATTACCCGGCCAGGCGCGATATGTACCACAAGTCAGGTGTTGAATTGATCTCAAAGTAAAACGAAGTGTTTTCTGAGGGACACCACGCACCACACTGTGCTAAAAGTGAGACATCGTTCTCGCAATTAAAGGAACAACGCCCTAACAACAAGCTCTGGCGTCCTCGATACTTAGGCATATAGTAGAAGATTATCACTCAAGGTTCAGCTCGGTGACATTGAACCCGAAACAACATGATTGCAAACCGAGTTTCTTAACAACATAGCCATGTCTACGCCTAGATAGACAGATAGATAGATAGATAGATAGATAGATAGATAGATAGATAGATAGATAGATAGATAGATAGATAGATAGATAGACAGATAGATAGATAGATAGATAGATAGATAGATAGATAGATAGATAGATAGACAGACAGATAGATAGATAGATAGATAGATAGATAGATAGATAGATAGATAGATAGATAGATAGATAGATAGATAGATAGAAAGAGAGAGAGAGACATACTTACGTACTTAGATACATGCATACATACATACATGCATGCGTACATACATACTTACATACATACCTACGTACATACATATGTACATTCATCCATCGATCCATCGATCCATCCATTGATCCATACATACATACATACATACATTCCTACATACATACATATATACATCCAGTTCAATATTTAAGAGATGAGGAATTACGTACATTATTTACAATTTACGGATATTTGTCCTCATCTTGTTAGTTGTTAACATAACGTTTCGGTTGATATACCCTCCAGCCTTCACCATATGGCGTAGTGGTAAAGAACGCAGACTACTAACCCCAAGATTCTGAGTTCGATTCCAGGCAGTGAACTGAATAATAATAATAATAATAATAATAATAAAAATGATAAAAACAATAATGATAATAATAATAATAATAATAATAATAATAATAATAATAACAACAACAACAACAACAACAAAAACAACAACAACAACATCGAAAAATACCTTACGAATGAGAACCCAGGTTCAAAAATTCCCCAAGACACCTGATGAAGGCTGGAGGGTATATCAGCCGAAACATTGTGTTAACAACAGATAAGATGAGGACAAATATCCGTCAATTGTAAATAATGTAAATAATATATATATATATATACATCCATACATGCATACATACATTTCTAGGTTGATTGATTGATTGATTGACAGATTGACTGACGGGCTGACAGACAGACAGACAGACAGATAGATTGATAGATAGATAGATAGATAGATAGATAGATAGATAGATAGATAGATAGATAGATAGATAGATAGATAGATAGATAGATAGATAGATAGATAATGATTGTGTTTGGAAATAGAAACAGAATTTTAGATAAATGGATAAATATAATCATCGATTTAGTCAAAGAAACAGGGGGGGGAGCAACTTAGTATATGAGTGTATATAGTTTTTCATATTTTTAATTGTTAAAATGTTGTAAAAGAGACAGGAGTTTCGTCTATGACACTTATCGGACTGATAACGGCAGGCAGGCCGTAAATTCAAATTGACTCACAGTGTCAGCACATTTTCCTTCTGAAAATTCATGTTACTCTACCAGTATGTCTATATGTATATGCATATGTATATGCATATATATATATATATATATATATATATATATATATATATATATATTATAATAACAATGATAAATATCAAAGTGAGTTATATACAGTAGCGGTAACACATCGTGACGTATTTTTGCCATTTCAATATGGCTAACCCCTAAGGGTGGATGCTACTGTAGTTTTTAGCCCCAGGAGGACACACTCCTCCAGCTGGCCATAGACACACTATCTGTGTCCTGTCAGTATTTGCAAAGGAAGTCATCCTTCCCGTCTTCAACTTATGATACACACGGACTCGAGTTTCGAGGTATTGACCTCTCGTCAGCGTGTGACAATCATAGTTGTCGCCGAGAATTAGATTTCCTTCACAAATACTTATACTTTTTCCAGCGTCCACTGTCGCTGATATTGAAAAAGTGAAATCAAACAATGATAAATATCAAAGTGAGTTATATACAGTAGCGGTAACACATCGTGACGTATTTTTGCCATTTCAATATGGCAAAAATACGTCACTATATATATATTATATATATATATATATATATATATATATATATGCGCTGCATACCCGCTGAAAATATCAAATTCATTATAAATGTTAATCTTACTCATTAATTTAATCTGAAATTTGGTGGTGGGTGGCCTGAAATAACACTGTACACCTGTATTATGATACACAGCGCATTGTATCATAATATGCTACCGAGTGTATCGTAGGATAGTAGGGAGAATGGCAAAAAAATTAATGGCGTAAGGTGTGCGACTGCTTTGACAGAACGGTCGCAGTTCGTTTCCATGGCTTCAAATTGTATAACTAAATAAATCTTAAATTCCATAACTATTCGACAACTATTTTTTTTTTTAATATTTTTATTTCTTGCAATATCATCGTATAACTTTGATGCTAAGTAGTTTTCAAAACAAATATTACACTTTTAGAAGTCAGAAACAAAACTTATCTCACGTGGACTAATGCAGCTCAAGCATAGTGGTTCAGTGTACGATGAGGCTATCGTATATTTTAAGTATAGAACTTATAAATAATTTAAGTAAGTAAAGTCGTATGGTTTCTTATTTTTCAGTCTGTGCGCATAAGAAAATTATAGCTTGTTTTAGAATGCTTACAATTTATAAGATAGTTTTAATTCAGTTTACTTTAGAATCATATATTGATATCCCAATTGAATTAAGTTTACTTTATTTACATTTTGAATCTTACATTTTGAATACAAATACCTACACAGTTTGTATGCCTATTTTGTGTAATGATAATTCTAGTCACAGCATGGTCAGTGTGGCAGCACACCCAATGACGATATCCACCATACGCCACTGATATATATATATATATATATATATTATATATATGTGTGTGTGTGTGTGTGTGTGTGTGTATGTGTGTTTTAAACGGCTTATAAACATGTTACACGCTGCAATTATATACATATACAACTTATAAACAAAGGCAAAAGAAAAAATTTCAATGCCAAATATGCTGAAAATAGACTTAAATCGTCAATAACCATATAATTCATCACTATAAGAACGCGTCTTGAAACAGAAATTTATAAAAAATTCCGTTATTATCGAATCGGCCCCGATATATATATATACACTCACGAGGGGCGCTGAAAAGTTCCTGGCTTTAAGGCCATCGGGAAAGGCCTGGCTGGAGGTCCAAGCATCAGTTTTTTTTTCAGAGCTAAGAAAAACTGAACGAGTGCTGTAATAAATCTGTGAAACTGAGACGGGAATAAGTTGAATAAAATCATAATTAACTGATCCTCCTTTATTTTCTTTTACTCAGAGTCAGGCTCTTTTCAGCCTCCCCACCCCCGTGTGAGTGTGTGTGTGTGTGAGTGTGTCCACACCGCTTAACAATCGGTGCTGGTGCGTTTATGTCCTCGTAATGTAGCGGTTCAACATAAGAGATCGACAGAGTAAAATGCCAACCTTAAAAAGTAACTCTTGGGGTGGATTCATTCAAGTAAAAGTATATTCCAAGGCGGTGTCCTAGCATGGCTATAGTCAAATGACTGAAACAAGTGAATGATAAAACATAAAATATAAGAGGTGCAGGACTAATGCACATGCAAGACTTGTTTGCGAGCAATCAGTGAAGGAATACTACACACAAAGTGAGAAGGAAAGAATCATAGACAGATGAGAGGACGATGAGAGGGAATGTGTGTTTGTGTCTGTACAGACATACACACCTTCACAATGGAACCAGTTTTAGCCACTATTGTTCCCAAGTCTATTTTGACCCGGACTATTAACATCTGTAAGGATCCTAGTCATGTGTTAATTATCACGTGAATCGCAAGAAATGAAGAACCTGTAGTGTTTGTTAGAACTCGGCCATTGGTTTAAGGGTCCCTGAAAAAATTTTCCTCTAAAAATATGTATTGATATGTATTGCAAGTAACAACTAAGTTTCTTTCTCTAACATTTTACATAGTTCAACCTACACAAGTTAATGTGTTTAAAACAAAATGGGAATTTTGAAAGAAGCATCTATAAAACTAGTTTTTAAGCATCGAATGGCTTTGAGGTCAACCAGAATGAAATAATAATCAAAGGGATCTATCGATAAAAAAAATGTTTACAAAAATCTGTTGTAGAAAGTAAACTATAAAAAAAGGGGGAAAAAAATGAAGATTCCAGAGCATCTCAAACTATGTTGTGCCATTGGTTTTATAGATGAATGCGCGCTGAAAAATGGGTTAAATGCTACAGAACATTTTATCCACTCAAAAGAAGTTCGCATACAGGAACTCCTTGGGGTCACAGAACGTTTGCATGGACTTACCAAGTTTAGAAAGTGGTCTTACTCGATCACGAGTTGTATTCTACGTTCACTCCTACCCACATCCTGTCTTCACTGTTACCACCGCTACTCCATTCCCACTCACCCACCCCCTCACCAACATCTCCACTCCGCACCCCTATCCCCACCACACCCTTTTTTCCACATTTTAACCGTTAACTGTTAATAGTAGAGAAAAAAAAAATTCTTAGATATAGATAAAACATTTCCAGAGCAGTTCAACCTAACAAAAACATTCTTTGCCTAACCACAGTTTCTGCTTTTGCAACGAACAAATTTCGCAAACTCCTTTAAATATACTCTTCTAGGATGAAGATAAGGATTTCTGGTTGCTACTTCAAACTATGTTATCCGTCGTAATGAGTTAGAATTTATATTCTTCATATTCATCTTTAACTATAGCTTCCGAGGATAGTCTTAGAAAAACTAACAGAATTTCAAATATGTTTTACCTTCGGTGGTGAGACTATTATTAAAGAAGAAAGAATCGCTTCTCGGCTAAACAAAGTTGAAGAACCTGCATATATATATATATATATATATATATATATATATATATATATATATATGCAAGTATTTGTGTGTGTGTGTGTCTTTTACTTGTTTAAGTCATTAAACTGCGGCCATGCTGCAGCACTGCTTTTAATTTCTTTTACTCGAATGGATCGAACCCAGGACTTATTTTTTTAAGCCCTGTACTTATTCTATCGGTCTATTTTGCCGAACCGCTAAGTTGCGGGATCGTAAACACACCATCACCAGTTGTGAAGTGGTGATAGGGAACACACAAACACACACACACACATATACATACGACAGGCTTCTTTCAGTTTCCGTCTACCAAATCCACTCACAAGGCTTTGATTGGCCCGAGGCTAAAGTAGAAGACAACTGCCCAAAGTGCCATATAGTAGGACAGAACACGGAACCATGTGGTTGGGAAACAAACTTCCTACCACACAGCTATGCTTGCGAAGCTTCCCTGTATCTTAGCGGTTCGGCAAAAGAGAAATATAGAATAAGTACTAGGCTTAAAAAATTAAGTCCTGGGATCGATTTGTTCGACTAAGACCCTTCAACCCGGTGCTACAGAATGACCGCAGTCAAAAGCCTGAAACATGTAAAATAATATAAAGAATAAAAAATGTGTGTGCGTGCGTTTGAGTATGTGTGTGTGAATGTGTGCGTGTGTCTGTAATTGAATGTCTCTTGGGTAATAACATTGCAGCGTCCTTTCAACTGTTTCTCTTCGGGTATTAGCAGCCAAGTGCTATACTATACAGTTGCTCTTCTACTTTTACAGTATAAACATGCGGAAATCCGCAAGTATCAGTAAAGTATTCATTTTAACACGAGAGATGGAATGAACAAGATATATTCCTAATCACTACAAGTGTTTCAGCGGTCATTATCAGGTGCTAACTGCTGAATGTTACTATATTATATTATATTATATTATATTATATTATATTATAATATAATATACACATTATTGCAGCAATGTGATTTGACAACCACACATACACGCGCACACACACCCGCACACAGATGGAGAGAGAAATTTGGTGGTGATGGTGGTGTGTGAACTTCAATAATATAAAATGAACATGGAGACTAATTTTCGTTCCAAATTACGTTTTTTTTTTTTCCATTTGAAAGTATTGATAATTGTTTATATAATGAATATTTTCCTTTTGAAAATTAACATTCATGCCATCATTTGAAATATGATGAAAGTGAAATGATAATTATTGCATGTATTCTATATTTGCTACCCATGGTAGCAAAAGGTTACTGCCTATGTTACTTATCATATGATAGTTAACACTATAATTTTTGTAATATATGTGAAAGCTATTCATTTCTGATAGAATTTCAAATGTCTATCAGATTTATTTCTGATCAAAATACACACTGTTAAACACCACCGTCAGCCTGGTCCTTTTGTACCTTTAAGCAAATCCATCTTGTGACGAAGGCTCCATTCTATTGAGCAATAATTTATTCCTTTCTTCTTACCATGACTAAAACTTCAAAAAAAGTTATTTGCTGTTCGCTTAGAAAACTCTTGTAACAACACGGTATCCAACCCGTTTTGTAGAAACATCCCGAACATCCTTTATAATCGTATTAGAGGGCCTGTTATTTCATCATCATCATCATCATCATCATCGTTATCGTAATCTCATCATCGTCGTCGTCGTTGTCGTCGTCGTCGCCGTCGTCGTCACCATGTCGACGTCCGCGTCGTGGTCTTCGTCGTCGTCATCATCATCATCATCCCCATCATCAACATATACCGATCGCTCTCAAGCAGATCGAATCTCGTGCATACGTTCTTGGTCTTTGTGTCTTTGTTCATTCACTATATTTTATGTCTGTCAACTTCATGATACTCTCTATCAATGGAATTGCTGGTTTTCCTCATTCTCGCTTCTTCATCCAATTTCCTTTCTTTTAACACTCTCTGTAAGCTATTTTAGAAAATAAGTCAACATATTGTAGTTTTCTTTCTTTGATGGCATCGAATAAAATTTTCTTAGATTTTGCTGTCCTTTGTGTTTTATCATTGGTGTTGGTTTCTGTCCATGATATTCTCAGAAGTCCTCTACGTGTCCACATGTCAAAGCCATCTAATCTATTTGTTAATACGTTTATTAATGTTAGTATTTCAGTTCCACAGAGTGGACGATACATAACGCTTTAATAACTTTTATAGTTCTGATATGAATGTTTCTTGATGTTTGCATATTTGCCAGGTTTTTGGTTTTTATTTATTCTTTTGTTCAGTCTCTTTCTAGCAATCTCCTTCCCTTTGATTTTTGCTTCACATACTCTGTTTTCTGATTGCACATATCCCATATATTGTCAGGGGTGTTCTACTGAATTAGTTTTCACTCCAGTGTAATCGGTACGTCTTGCAACTGTTGGCTTTACTGATCATTAAACAATATCTATGGCAGGGAAATGTGAAAGGCACTTCAGTACACGACAACGGCTAGTTCCAAACTTCCAGGCGTAATTCAAATCATAGCTAGTTTGGCTTTCGTTTTATTATAATATGAGTTCCTAAAGCAGTACCAGGAATATCTGCAGGTCCTTTAATCAATGAGTAGCTTCGCCTTCCCAACAAAGTTATTACGATCACCGCATGAAATAATTATAAAATATGCTTTAAATAGCCTTCTTTTCATTCCTTTACACGGTTTCTAGATTAAAAGATATTAAATTTTTACCTAGCTACCTAACAACTTTAATAAAAGCTTAAATACTTCAATATCCCAGGGTGTTTCTTCTAAAAATATGAGATCTGTTGACTTGTAGATGCATTCTGAAGTAGATATCATATTTACTGACAACAATCTCAATAACAGCAAATAGATAACGGACAACTGCAATAAGAATTTCCAACATAAACAGGCAAGTGTTTGTCTTAGAGGGCCTCTGCACAAGGCATGCACGAGTATAACCCACCTCTTACTCTGATTAACTTCGCCTCTGACTTAAATCATTTTGGAACTACAACAAAAGCGTGTTCATGCTTTTCGCAACTCAATTACTGATATAATTTTAATAAAACGGGCACAAATTTTAAGGAAAGATTAATGGTCCATTTATTGGCCACCGTACATGGCCGATAAATCATCGTCATCATAATAATCATCATCATCATCAACATTATCATCACCACATCATCGTCGTCGTCGTCGTCGTCATTGTCCTCGTCATCATCACCATCACCACCATTATCATCATCATCGACATAATCATCATCTGATGGAGCGTGGTCGGATTTTTTCAACTCAGTCACATCATATGTGACAATCTTGTATATCATATGGGACGTCAGAAGAGCAACATCTCATTCCCCTACCGAGCTGGCAGACGATGGAATTTTATTGGATGGTCGACCGGTGAATATCCATGTCGGAGTGTCCATTAGAATATATCAATTAATGAGTTCTTGCTTAACTCTACAAGTGTCCTCTCATTATTAACATCAGCAATAACAAGTAAACTTCCATTAAAAGTTTTGGTCGGATGCCTTGAATTGGCAGATGGTTACAAACGATGCCATGACAATGTGGCAAGAATGATCCATTGGGATCGCTGTGGAAATCACAGCCTACAAAGAGGAAAGACGTGATATGAGCAAACCCTAGAAGTAGGTACCGAGAAAAAAATTGCAAAATCTGGTGGGATACAATGATTCAGTGCGATCACCTGATCAGACATTGGAAACCGGGAATTGTTGCGGTGAATAACAAGGAAACAACTTGCATGATAAACGACATAGTATGTCCCGGGGACAAAAGGATCAAAGAGAAAGAAGAAAAACTGAACAACTACGACGATTTGAAGTGAGAAATACGAAGGTTGTGGTCAATGAGGAGAATAGACATGATACCAATAGTAATTGGCGTACTTGGAAGTATCAGCACTCAACTACCAACATCGGTCAAAAAGATTGGTACAAATGTAAAGATAGAATACCCACAAAAATTACAATTATGATTACCAGGCAGTGGCTCTCAAGGCTTCTGATCTTAACTGATTGGAAGTGTTATCATGTACATTGTTTTCTCTTGGTATAAAAGATGGGCTACAGCAAATATTCTGCTCAATACCAAAGATTTGCTTGTCAGTTGTTTGACCTTAACCAGTTGATGAACATGCCCCTTAGTGGCTGAAGATATGTGCATCTCTGATCCCGAGCAGAAGTAGTGGGGGAGCATCATAGCCATGTGTTGAGAGGGATTCTTTGGGGTTTGAATAATTCACCTCTCGAAACATGGGTATTTCGTTCAACGTCCATAAACAACCCTTATTCACGGACCTTTTGAGCGGGATGGGCTACTCGGCCAGAAGAAAATTCTAACTGGGCCCTACCTGCAATGTCATGTTGATCATCTTGATATGAGATCACCATGTGGCGCACATATGGTTGTGATGCATGTGCCTGGCGTGACCTTATCAGACGTGTAGTCATGATGGATATACTGGGCTTCATATATTTGTACCCCAGTGTCACTTTGCATGTACTGCTTTCTCACTCAATAATAATTATTATTATTATCATTATTATTATTATTATTATTATTATTATTATTATTATTATTATTATTATTATTATTATTATTATTGTTGTTGTTGTTGTTGCTTTTGTTATTGTTGTTGATGTTGTTATTATTATTATTATTATTATTATTATTATTATTATTATTATTATACTCTAAAAAAGAGAATAACCAAAGAATTAAAAGACACAGATCTCAGTATGGACTACCGATTGTACCTCCCCAAAATTAAAATTGATAATATAACAACATCAATAATAAATAACATGAACCTGACCCTACAGATCTAATAGCTACTGATACAAATGTCAATATGACTAGGCTAAATGATATCATATATGCAGCAGCCTCTGTAGCCACAAAAGAAGCTGGATAGCCCCTAAAGTTCATCCAGATATGAGTATCACCCCCCCCCCCAATACCTATGTATAAATGATATCCAGAAAAAATAGAAACTAAGATACAGGATCTGTCAATCCTTAATGAAACTAGTAGACAATCAACACTACTAGAGCAACAAGTAGAGAAGACAAAAAACTAGGTAAATACGAAATTACAGAACAAGGCATACCTGAGGTAAAAGAACAGCTAAAGCAAGATATCTTCGCCAAAGCACAAAGAATCCGCCGGTATGAGAAACGCCAACGTTTCTTTGGAAAAAGTAAACAGTTCAACTCCAACTCCAAAAGATTCTACTAAGAACCTGGCAAAATTAAACAGAGATCAATGCAGTACCAACAGAAGAAGTGGAAGAATTTCGGGAATAAATATGGTCGGCGAAGTCTAACAAAACAGCGAACATAGCACCTGAACAGTTCTGGAGCTCTATAACAAATGAAGAGGTCAACCAGGCACTGCAAAACCTGTACTCTACAAATGATAAACAGCTGGAAACCTTACTACAGACAGTAGATGGATTTACTAAAGAAATAGATATGAAATTTGGCTTAGACAAATGTGTCCAAGCAACCTTGAAAACAGGAAAACTAGTTAAGAATAGCAACATCACACTAGATGTTGCACCCGGGCACGACAAGATCCCCAACTTCTGATAAAAAAAATACCCAACAGGAACACATAAAAAGCTGGCTGATGAATTTAATGTAATACGAACAGAGTCAAAGAATATGTCTGAGGGGCTCGCGAAAGGGAAAAACTATCTCAATTCTCAAATCCACTGTAAAGGCAAACCCACAAAATTACAGATCGATAACTTGCCTCCCTACAATTTACAAAGCCTTTACTGCAATAATATTGCAGAGAATAGGCAAGAAAACAAACTGCTTCTAGAAGAGTAGAAGGGATGCTGCAATGGCTCATACAGCTGTAAAGATCAACTATTGATCAATAAAACCATCACTGAAGACAGCTACGGAAGGAAGAAGGGTATAAGTATCGCCTGGTTCGATTGCCAAGAAACTGTAGACATGAACAAGATAGCACCAATAATCATAAAATATAAGCTATTCCATGAATAAATGGGAGACAGTGCTACAGCTCCAGGTAAAAGAGGGACTCGTAAAAATCGAAGCCATCTCGATTAGTAGAGGAATATTCCAGGGAGACACACTCGCCACTCCTTTATCTGAAACTTTTATCTCACATGCTAAACAACTGAATATGGGTACAACTTTTACGGCAAAACCATCAGCCATCTCTTATACATCGATGATGTAAAACTGTACGCTACAAATGATAAACAACTGGAAACCTTATCATAGACAGTAGATGGATTTACCAAAGAAAGAAATATGAAATTTGACTTAGAAAAATGTGTCCAAGCAACCTTGAAAAGAGTAAAACTGGTTAAGATAAGAGTAGCAACATCAAATTGGATAAAACAAATGAAATATGAGAATTAGATCAAAGCCAGACATTAAATACTTAGGAATCAATGAACTAGATACGATACAACACACACAAACGAAAGAGAAGATAAGAAAAGAATACTATAGACGAGTTAAATTAATACTGAAAACAGAGCTCAATGCGAATACCAAGATAATAGCCGTGCCAGTTACAAATTATGGCTACAATATTATTAACTGGACACTAAAATAACTAATCAAAATTGACAGGAAACAAGAAAAATAATGACTGGATTTAGGATACCTCACCCAAAATCTGACATAGATAGGTTATATATATAACCTTCCTAGAAAGGTTATATATGCAGTGTAGCGAAGGTGGTAGAGGTCTTATACAACTAGAAAGCTATCATAAAGTAACCACCATAGGAATACAGAAATACCTACTTCATAGTCAACGGTAACTACTACAAATAGCCACAAAACACGCACAAAACAAAAACTTGTGTTCAGTCTTTAAGGAAGCTGACAAATACAAGCAATAAGTCATAGTACCTAACAACTATGAAGAAAAAGAAGAAACAACAAAAGGATTGAAGCAAGTGAGATCCGAGGTGAAACTGGAACAGTAGCAGATTATGATGCCAAGAAAACCCCGTTCATGGCAAATACTGGGTTAAACTAACCAGAAAAGAAATAGACAAAGCAAAATTCCAACAATGGTCGAGAAGCGCAGGGACTCAAAGCAAAGACTGAAGGATTTTTAATTGCTGCACAAGACCAAAGCAAAGACTGAATAATTTTTAATTGCTGCACAAGACCACACACACACACCAGAAATTACCAAAAATTACCAACTACAGAATATGTGGAGATGGACGAGAAACAATAAACTATATATAGCCCAGTCCTGGCTAAGAAGGAATATATTCGCAGACACAAAAAGTTGGGACCTATATACATTGGAAGCTATGCGAACACTATGGAATAAAAACAGAAAAATGATGGTATAGGCACACGCCAGAAAGGTAACAGGAAACTAGAAAGCAACCATACTATGGGATATGCCAATACCCACAGATAGAGAAATTAAGGACAATATGCCGGATATAGTTGTTAGAGATCACCAAGAAAAAACCGCTTTCTAATCGATGTATCAATACCAGCAGATGACAATGTTTCTCTAAAAGAAACAGGAAAACTTTGAAAATACAAAACCTGGAAATAGAGTTAACACGAATGTGGAGTCTAGAAACAGAAACAATTCCTATCATAGTAGGCGACTCAGGTATGATAAAAACTATTCAGACAAACACATAGTAAAAACACCAGGACGTACAAGTATATATAGGATACAGAAAATAGTACCACTAGACACCGTACACATCCTACGTAAAGCACTTTCAATACAGTAACAATAAGAGCATCAAAGCAAACTACAGGAGATACGCAAAGTGATGATAATAATAATAAATAATGATAATAATATCAACAACAACAACAACAACAATAATAATAATAATAATAATAATAATAATAATAATAATAATAATAATAATAATAATAATAATAATAATAATAATAATAATAATAAATAGAAATCAGCAGAATGTGGAACCTGAAGACTAAAACAATACCTGTTGTCATAGGTGCCCTGGGAATGATAGCAAAAGGGGCTGATAGCTACCTAACTCAGATACCAGGAAACCCAAAAATGGCATAATTTCAAAAGATAGTGCTCATGGGAACTGCTCATATCCTACGCAAAATACTTTCTATGTAATCTCAAGGTTTAAAACAAACATAATTTTCGGTTTTTAAAAAAAAAAAATTTTTTTTTTTTAGACATTCATTAGTACAACACCAAAAACTCGCCCCCCCCCCAAATATATGGCACACTAGGCATAACAACAACATGAACTTCCAACCTGTTGTCTCTTGAGGTCTCTGGGTGAGACTTGGAGCCAACTTGTACAAATATATGCAAAACTCAAACATAGAATAATAATAATAATAATAATAATAATAATAATAATAATAATAATAATAATAATAATATGCATGTGCCTGGTGTACCCTTATCAGACGGGTAGTCATGATGGGTATATTGGGCTTCGTATATTTTACCCCAGTGTCACTTTGATGGCATGCACTGCCCTCTCACTCAACTATAATAATAATAATAATAATAATAATAATAATAATAATAATAATAATAATAATAATAAGGTATGAAAAGCGTGTTAGATTTTTCAAGGATAACAACATGTTCAAAAATAACCCCAAGAATTTTTACAGGAAGATAGGAAAAACAGCGTTTACTGCAAGGTCTGTACCATCAAAAGAAGAAGTGCGGGGATTTTGGAATAAAATTTGGGCAGAAGAAAAAACACACAACGAAAAGATTGATAGAATATCTACAGAACTGGACCCCTTAGAAGAGCAAAGGTGGGAGGGTGTCAAGGTAGAAGATATAAGATCTGCTCTCAGGATGTCAAGCAAATGGAAGTTTCCAAGAAAGGATAAAATTCCTAACTTCTGGCTGAATGCCTTCCCAGAGAGCCATGAACTGCTAACCGAACTGTACAGAACTCCTTGGCTAGTTAATGGGTTAACATTCCTGCTTCCAAAAAGTGAAGAAACAAATGAACCAAAAAACTATAGACCCATAACCTGCTTAACAACTATGTATAAAACGCTAACATATGTCCTGACGGAATATACCTATAGTTTTTTAACACACAGCAGCATATTCCCTAATGAACAGAAAGGATGTAAACGTGGATCCTACGGCTGTAAAGATCAACTACTCCTCAATAAGATGATCTTAGAAGATTGTCACAAACGACACAAAAACTTATCAATAGCCTGGATAGACTATAAAAAGGCTTTTGATAGCCTACCACATAGCTGGATTAGGAAATGCCTGGGAATGTATAAGGTAGCACCTACTCTGCAAAACTTTTTGACTGTAAGTATGAGATCATGGAGAACCACACTAACTCTGAACAGTGACAACGAATCCCTAAATGCTGGTGATGTAAAAATTTCGTGTGGCATTTTCCAGGGTGACTCACTGTCACCACTCTCCTCTTTTGTTTAGCCTTAATACCTCTCTCAAAACTGCTCAATGACGCGCAGTACGGGTATAAAATGTTTAATAAAAATATAAATCATCTCATTTACATGGATGATTTAAAGCTTACTAGCGATAGTCAAACAATTCAGTGACGACATCAGAATGCAATTCGGCCTCGATAAGTGTGCAAAAGCTACCTTTATCAAAGAAAAAATGACAGAAACATCTAACGTTAACCTTGACCAACAGAATGTCATAAAAGAACTAGACCCAGCGGAGAGCTACAAGTACCTAGGGGTAATTGAAGGGAACGGAATAAGGCATTCAGAGATGAAGGAAAGGATCAGGAGAGAATGTTATCGAAGAGTGAGAGCAATACTCAAGACAGAGCTGAATGCAAGAAACAGGATCGAACCGATCAATGCACTAGCCATACCAGTCGTGACTTACAGTTTCAATATCGTTAACTGGTCAATTACTGAAATATGTCAGCTCCACAGAAAAATAAGAAAACTGTTGACAATGCATAGAATGCACCACCCTAATGCAGATACAGAACGACTTTATCTGCCAAGAAAATAGGGAGGCCGTGGTCTTTTGCAACTGGCAATAACAATGAAGATTGCTACAATTGGCCTAGACACCTACCTGAAAAAGTCTGAGGACTGGATGTTAAAACTTGTCTCAAAACATGATAACAAGAAAGCATCATACTCAGTAACAAAACAGGCAAAGGAACATCTAAGTGACTTCCGAATACAACACATTTCGGAATTAGAGATAGACATACAAGAAACAAGCACAGAAAAAGCTAGGCGCATGAAAACCCGTGCAAAAACTGCGGCCTTAGATATTCTGAAAAATAAATGGCAAGAAAAACCTCTCTATGGCAAATACCCTAAGAGAGCAAATAATGCAGATATTGACAAAGCCCTGACCCATCAATGGCTAATGGCCTCTGGCTTAAAATTTGAAACAGAAGGGTTTATCATAGCAGCTCAAGATCAATGCCGACCAACAAGAAACTACCAAGCCAACATATTAAAGAACGGCAGTAGCCCAACATGTCGTGTATGTCAACAACAAAATGAAACCATTGATCAAGTTGTCTCCAAATGCAGTCTTCTAGCGCCTACAGAGTACCTCAACAAGCATGATAGAGCTGCACAATATATTCACTGGGTAATTTGCAAAAACCTGGATTTGCCCCAGAAAAAAAACTGGTGGGAACACAATCCACCGCCAGTGCTTGAAAATGACCACATCTCACTCCTCTGGAACTTCACCATTCAAACTGACAGAAAGATATATAGCCCAGTCCTGGCTAAGAAGGAATATATTCGCAGACACAAAAAGTTGGGACCTATATACAAATAGGCCAGACATCTTATTGAAAGACTTCAGACAAAGAACATGCCTCCTCATTGATATGACTGTCCCAATTGATATAAACGTATCTGTCAAAACCTACCAAAAACTGAGCAAATATAAAGATCTTGAAATAGAAATCAGCAAAATGTAGAATCTGAAGACTAAAACAATACCTGTTGTCATAGGTGCCATGGGAATGATAGCGAAAGGGGCTGATTGCTACCTAACTCAGACACCAGGAAACCCCAAAATGGCAGAAAGTCAAAAGATAGTGCTCATGGGAACTGCTCATATCCTACGCAAAATACTCTCTATGTAATCCCAAGGTTTAAATCAAAATTCTTTTTTTTTTTAAATTCATGTATTAGACATTCACTAGTACAACACCAAAAAAAAACCCAAATATATGGCACACTAGGCATAACAACAACGTGAACTTCCAACCTGTTGTCACTTGAGGTCTCTGGGTGAGACTTGGAGCCAACTTGTACAGACATAAAGCAAAAGTCAAATATAGAATAATAATAATAATAATAATAATAATAATAATAATAATAATAATAATAATAGTTCCCTCTGTAAAAGGCACAAGGTCTGAAATTTTCGGGGTACTTAGTTTCCTCGACCCCGAAAAGATGAAAGACAAAGTCGATTTCGGCGGGAGAAATACAGCCAGGTTGCTGCTTTAATGACACTAATAATAATAACCATTCTTTCAACTGGAAGCACAAGGCCTCAAATTTGGGTGAATTGATTAAGTAGATTACATCGACCCCAGTGCGTAACTGGTACTTATTCAATCGATCCCGAAACAATAAAAAGCAAAGTCGCCCTCGGTGGAATTGGAACTCATAACGTAGCGGCGGACAAAATACCGCTAAGCATTTCGCCCGGCGTGCTAACGACTCTGCTAGCTCGCCGCCATACCGACAATAACAACAGCAACAACAACAATAACAACAACTACGACAACGAGGACGATGACGACGACGACGACGACGACGACAACAACAACAACAACAACAACAACAACAATAATAATAATAATAATAAACCAGGCAGTGGCTCTCTTGGCTTCTGATCTTAACTAATTGGAAGTGTTATCATGTACGTTGTTTTGTCTTGGTATAAAAGATGGGCTACAGCAAATATTCTGCTCAATACCACAGATTTGCTTGTCAGTTATTTGACCTTAACCAGTTGAGCATGTCCCTTAGTGGCTGACGATATGTGCATCTCTGATCACGAGCAGAGGTAGTGGGGGAGCATCATAGCCATGTGTTGAGAGGGATTCTTTGGGGTTTGAATAATTCACCTCTGGAAACATGGGTGGTTCTTTCAACATCCTTAAGCAACCCTTATTCACGGACTTTTTGAGCGGGATGGGCTACTCAACCTGAAGAAAATTTTAACTGGGCCCCACTTGCAAGGTCATGTGCTGTTTATCTTGATATGCGATCACCATGTGGCGCACATATGGTTGTGATGCATGTGCCTGGTGTACTCTTATCAGACGGGTAGTCATGATGGGTATATTGGGCTTCGTATATTTTACCCCAGTGTCACTTTGATGGCATGAACTGCTCTCTCACTCAATAATAATAATAATAATAATAATAATAATAATAATAATAATAATAATAATAATAATAATAATAATAATAATAATAAATGCCCTGACACGGTGCCAGTCAGTGGTCTCGTGGCTTCTGATCTTAACTGATTGGAAATGTCATCAAGTACATTGTTTTGTCTTGGTAAAAAAGATGGGCCACATCAAATATTCTGCTCAATACCAAAGGTTTGTTTATCAGTTGCTTGACCTTAACCAGTTGAGCATGTCCCTTAGTGGCTGATGATGTGCGCATCTCTGATCGTTAAAAGTAGTGGGGGAGCATCAGAATGGAATTCTTTACGGTTTGGATAATTCACCTCTGAAAACATGGGTGTTTCGTTCAATATCTTTGAGCAAACCTTATTCAGGGATATTTTGAGTGACAAAGGCTACTCGACCTGATGAAAATTCAAATTTTGGTTTCAAATTTTGTCACAAAGGCAGCTTGTGGGAAGGTATTAGATCGTTTGCATTGACCCCAGTACGTAACTAGTACTTATTTAATCGTCCTCGAAAGGATGAAAGGCAAAGTCTACCTCGGCAGAATTTGAACTCAGAACGTAGCAACAGTAACTCGATTACATTAACACCAGTACTTGAGAGGTACATTATTTAATCTACCCCAAGAGGATGAAAGACGAAGTCGCCCTCGAGACGATTTGAACTTGGAACGTAAAAAGGCGGAAGAAACGACGTGAAACACTTTGTCCGACATACTATCAATTCGTTCAGGTCGTCACTTTAATGCACAAGACCACAAATTTGTCTATTAAATCGGCCCAGATACTTGACTAGTAATTTGATTTATCGACATTACCCCTGAAAAAAAGAGACGAGACAAGCAGATTGAAAGAAGAGAGAAAAGTGCGACAGGTTGAAGATGGAGAAGAGAGAAAAACTAAGACAAAAGAAAGAAATGAGAAGAGGTGAGATGATATGAATAGTCAATCACGCGAGTACCAAAAATACTTGCATCTCCAATAGCAACAACTGGTATATTTTTATTTCAGTTAACAATTATATCAAGAACCTCGGCATCTGTAGAGTAAGTCACCATGTGGCCGCACGACCTGTTAAAACTAGCATGTTATATCATACTGGTTTTAAAAATAAGAGGGAAAATTACCTAATGTTATCCAGGCAACACGTTGCCTGCAAAAGAAAAAGTAAAAAGATGGGATGGTCACGGATGAATTGTCTTTGACTATTGTCTAGAGCTACTCAACATAGACGAATATGAGTGAAACAAGAACGGCAACATTATTCACCTACGTATTTCTTTATGACTTCAGTGAAAGAAGTAAGCACCAATGATATTTTTCATTGTTTTTGTGGCTGGTGAGAAGGATAAAACTTAACCTAAGACCAGAGACCGACACCGGATGATTATAAAACAATGGATTCCAGTAAAAGCACTCAAGAGCCAGGCTGCGGTCATAACTTCTGCTACACAAAGGTCATCTGGCATTTTTAAACCAGGAGAAAAAGTAAGGCCACCATGTAAGAATATGAACGCTACCACAGAGGGACATGCTTCCTCAGTTTCTGTCTATCCAAGTATATGGTAGAAATCTGTTAACCCAAAGAGCTTTACAGTGAGATGGAACCTATAAACTTCCTGTCCATACAGTCCTACCATTTTGTGTATCTCAGGCAACAGCCATTTCAACAACAGCACCAGCAGCAGTAGCAGCAGTAGTTGCACCAGCAGCAAGAGTTACTTCGGCAACTACAGGTGCAATAGTTTTTGCAGAAACAACTGCAATACAGGCTGAATTAAGATCACCAATAACAAACACCGAAATAGCGGCAGCAGAAGCAGCAGCAACTGCAGCAACAGCAACAACAACAACAGCAGAAGCGGCAATCTCGTCAAATCCAACAGTTGCGCCATTGTTATTGCAATGATTGTGTAAAACCTACGCAAACTGAAGTTGTCCGCCATGACAGTAGGACGTAGGTGGAAGAAAAGAGTAAAAGAGAAAAGACAAGACAAAGGATGAGAGAGAGAGGGAGGATGGAGGAGAAGAGTGAGGAGGAGGAGAGGTAGAAGGAGAAAGAAAGAAAAGATTAATGAAAAGGAAGAAGAATGTTGCAGTGTCCTATCTCCCACGTATCTTAGCTGCTTTCAGTGTTATTGTTGCTGTGGTAGTAGATGATGATCGCCATCATCATTATCATCGTCATCATCGTCATCATGGTAGCGGCAGTAGTAGTGGTGGTGGTGGTGGTGGTGGTAGTAGTAGTAGTAGTAGTAGTAGTAGTAGTAGTAGTAGCAGTAGTAGTAAAACTTTGAGGTGAAAAGTTTTATACCTCACAGTTAAAGAAATTCTGAAGTAGGAAATGTTTCATTGGTTTTTCTGTGGCGTTAGTAACAGTGTTGAGTGTTTAGAAGACAGACGTGGGTGGAGAAGCAACGAATTAGAAAACAACCAAGGCGAAGTTCTTCAAATTCTTTGCCGTCTTGGCACTTTACATTCTGAGTTCAAATCTGGTTGAAGCTAAAATATGCCTTACATCTATACAGGGTCCGTTAAATAAAGTACCTATCAAAATCTGGGAATGATGGTATCGGAAAAATTCTTCCCCTTAAATTGTTGGCCTCGGCCTAAAATATAATCCATTATTATTATTATTATTATTATTATTATTATTATTATTATTATTATTATTATTATTATTATTATTATTATTATTAATATTATTAAGTGAGAGAGCAGTGCATGCCATCAAAGTGACGCTGGAGTAAAATACACGAAGCCTAGAATACCCAGATGACTACCCGTCTGATAAGGGTACACCAGGCACATACATCACAACCATATGTGTGCGCAACATGGTGATCTCATATCAAGATAAACAGCGCATGATCTTGCACGTGGGGCCCAGTAAGAATTTTCTTCTGGTCCAGTAGCCCATCCCGCTCAAAAGGTCCCCGAATAAGGTTTGCTCAAGGATGTTGAACGAAACACCCATGTTTCCAGAGGTGAATTATTCAAACCCCAAGGAATTCCTTTCAACACATGGCTATGATGCTCGTGATTATGATATGCACATATCGTCAGCCACTAAGGGACATGCTGAACTGGTTAAGGCCAATCAACTGACAAGCAAATCTTTGGTATTGAGCAGAATATTTGCTGTTAGCCGATCTTTATTATTATTATTATTATTATTATTATTATTATTATTATTATTATTATTATTATTGTTGTTGTTGTTGTTGTTGTTGTTGTCGTTGTTGTTGTTATTACTGTTATTATTATTATTATTATTATTATTATTATTATTATTATATATTATTATTATTATCATCATCATCATCATCATCATCATCATCATCATCATCATTATTATTATTATTATTATTATTATTATTATTATTATTATTATTATTATTATTAAGGCGGCATGCTGGCAGAATAATTAGCGCGTTGGAGGAAATGCTTAGCGTTATTTCTCCTGTCGCTCTGCTCTGAGTTCAAAATCCACCGAGGTCAACTTTGCCTTTCATCCTTTTGGGCTCGACAAATTAAGTGCCAGTTGAGTACTGGATTCGATGTAATCGACTGTCCCCTTCTCCAAATTTCAAGTCTTCTGTTTATAATACGAAGGATTAAATTTGTTCTTAGCGAGGTGCCGAACTGGCAGGATCATTATCGCGCCGGGGGAAAATGCTTAGCGGCATTACTGCTGTATTCACACTCTGCGTTCAAATTCCAACGTTGACTTTACCTTTCATCCTTTCGGGATCGATAAAATAAGTACCAGTTGAAGACTGGTGTCGATGTAATCGACTTAACCTCTACCCAAAAATGGCTGCACTTGTGGCAAAATTTGAAACCATTGTTATTATTATTATTTTCATTCTTCTTCTTCTTCTTCTTCTTCTTATTATTATTATTATTATTATTATTATTATTATTATTATTATTATTATTATTATTATTATCATCATCATCATCATCATCATCATCACATCATTTCACTTGTACAAGCTAAAATATTTCGCATGTATTTTATATTGAGGACTAGCGAAACATGTCTCCTCAAACGCCGAAAATCTTTCTTGGGAATCTTCTTGAATATAAGATGGTACTTTTCTGCAGGTTTGCAATGCGAGTTTCAATTCCAGTTTCGTTCAGACTTTTAGGTAGAGTTTCGGGTGTTGTGCAAGTTACGCACTTGGTCGATATAATCGACTCACTCCTACCCCCAAATTTCAGGCCTTGTGCCTATATTAGAAAGGATTATAGTTATTATTGTAGTTCTTATTGCTGTTGTTATTGCTAAGGTGGCGAGCTGGCAGAATCGTTACCGCGCCGAGCAAAATGCTTAGTGGCATTTCAACCGTCTTAATGTTCTGAGTTTGAATTCCGGTGGGATCAACTTTGCTTGTCGTCCTTTTGACGTTGATAAAACAAGTACTATATGAGTACTGGGGTCAACGTAAACGATTCATCCACTCTCCCGTACTTGCTGTCCTTGTGAAAACAGTTGTAACCATTATTGTTGTTGCTGTTAAGGCAGTCAGCTGGCAGAATCGTTCACACGTCGGACAAAATGATTAGCGGCATTTTCTTCCGAGTTCAAATCCCTGAGTTCAAATTCCTCTCAAGTCAAGTTTTCCTTTCATCCTTTCTGGGTCGATAAAATGAAGTTTTAGTTAAGCGTCCGAATCGAAATTACTAGTCTTGTGTCAGAATTTAAAAATATTAATATCGTTGCTGTTGTTGTTGCTGTTGGTGACAAAAAAAGACAAAGAAAAAGCAATTCAGAAAGACAAGCGTGTTTTAAATACAACGTAATAAAAGACAGACAGATGGACAGATAGACAGACAAACAGATAGATAGATGGATAAATATATATATATAGAGAGAGAGATAGATAGATAGATAGATAGATAGATAGATAGATAGATAGATAGATAGATAGATAGATAGATAGATAGATAGATAGATAGATAGATAGATAGATAGATAAGGGGGAGAGAGAGAGATAAAGTTAGGCGGAAGAAAGGGAAGGAAGAAAGAAAAAGGAAAGAATGAATGAAATGGAAAGAAATGAGAGATAGAAAAGAGAATTAAAAATTATAAAGATATAAAACTATAAGGAAAGGGAGATAGGGATGACAGAATTAATGAATGAGTAAATGAATGAAGGAACGAACGAACGAACGAGGAAGTAAAAGAAAGCGGCAGAAAGAGAGAGAGAAAGAAATTGTACAATAAAGGAAGAATGGAAGAAAGAAAGAAAGAAAGAAAGAAAGAGAATAGAGAGATAAAGAGAGAGAGACAGGCAGAGAGAAGGGGGTAAGTAACGAGAGAGTGACAAGAAGATGAAAAAGTGAGAGTGAGAGAAAGCAAGTACGCAAGGAAAAAAATAATAAAAGAAACAAACAAACAAACAAGCAATTAAATAAAAATGAACAAATAGAAAGAAGAATGGAAGCAAGAAAAGATGCAGAAAAGAAAAATGGAGAAACAAAGATAAAACAAATACACAAGAGAAAATAAGAGAAAAAGATTGAGAAGAATGAAAGAAAACTTGTGTGAAAGATATATCAGTGAAAAATTTTAGTGAAAGAAAGAGAGTAAAAATATGATTGTGAAAATGAAAGTTGAGTAGGCGATGTAAAGATATGAACAAGAATTTTGTCATCTCAAGTTTGTTGTTGTTCAGAGAAGCAGTCACACATTGTAAAGCACTTGTATTATAGATCATATCCGTGGGTAGGGTTGTACCTAACATTGAAGTCATATGATACAGCATTAATTATAGTCGCAGGTTTGGTCGTGTTGTTAAAAAGTTAGATTGGGAATCCCATGACTCTTAGTTCGATCTCACGTCTGCATGCGAAATTTACCTTTAACGCTGCAAGCTTGTGATATATCGGTTAAACGGTGAGCAAGCAGGATCGACAGAATTGTCGGAAAAAATAGATTAAGGGATATATTCCGGCGGTTCATTTTCTGGGTGCAATATCCATTCGAGTTCTCCTCTGCATTTTTTTTTGGGGGGGGGGGTCCACGTTATCAACTAACTCGCCCTTAAAGTTTCCAGGCTTCAGTCAAAATTTCAAATTATTATTCATCCATTCATTCATTCATTTATTTATTTATTCATTTTCAATCAAGGCGGCGAGCTGGCAGAAACGTTAGCACGCCGGGCGAAATGCGTAGCCGTATTTCGTTTGCCGTTACGTTCTGAGTTCAAATTCCGCCGAGGTCGACTTTGCCTTTCATCCTTTCGGGGTCGATAAACTAAGTACCAGTTACGCACTGGGGTCGATGTAATAGACTTAATCCGTTTGTCTGTCCTTGTTTGTCGACTGTGTTTAACCCCTTGTGGGTAGTAAAGAAATAGATATTTCGTCTACCGCTACATTCTGAGTTTAAATTCCGCCGAGATCGACTTTGCCTTTCATCCTTCTGGGGCCGATAAATTAAGTACCAGTTGCGTACTGGGGTCGATCTAATCGATTGGCCCCTTCCCTCAAAATTTCTGGCCTTATGCCTTGAGTAGAAAAGACTATTATTATCATTGTTGTTGTTGTTGTTGTTATTGTTATTGTTATCATGGTGGAGAGCTGGCAGAGGTGTTAGCATGCCGGGCAAAATGCTTATCGGTATTTGTCCGTCCTTACGTTCTGAGTTCATGTTCCGCCGAGGTCGACTTTGCCTTTCATTATTTCGGGGTCGATAAAATAAGTACTAGCTGAAAACTGGTGTCTATGTAATCGACAACACCCCCTCCTTCAAATTTCTGGCCTTGTGCCTATAATAGAAAGGATTATTATTATCATTATCAAGTCGGCGAGCAAGGCAGAATCGTTAGCATGGCGTGCAAAATACTTAGCGGCATTTCGCCCGTCTTCCCGAGTTCAAATTTCGCCGAGGTCGACTTTGCCTTTCATGCTTTCGAAATCGATAAAAATAAGTACCAGTTGAATACTGGGGTCTATATAATCGACTTACCCCATCCTCCGAACTTGCTGGCCTCGAGCCAAACTTTGAATCTATCATCCCCGTCAACATCTTTATCATCATAATCATCTTCATTCTAAGGCAGTGAATTGGAAGAATTGATTAGGGCGTTGGAAAAAATACTTTTAGGATTTTCTTCTGCCTCTTTACATTCTGGGTTCAATTCCAGCTTATTTCATCTTTGCCTTTCGTCTTTCCGGGGCCGATAAAATAAGGTAACAGTCAATTACTGAGGTATGTGATATCGACTAATACCTTCCCATCAAAACTACCAGATTTGAACTTAAATTACAAAAAATTGAAATTAATTACAAAAGGAAGCTTTGCTGCGGTAAGCAGCTAATCTCGCAATCATCTGATCATTGTTTCGATCCCACTGCGCTGTGTCTTGACTTTAATATCTCCTACCAAAATCTTTTATCTTCTTTTACTTGTTTCAGTCATTTGACTGCGGCCATGCAGGTGCACAGCTTGGAATTGTTTTAAACTCAAAGTTTGTGAATGGAAATGGTGAAATGGATTGTGTGCCGTATTCTAGAAAATGGATTGTACAAGTTGTTGGCTGAGAGATTTTAACTGTCACATTGTATAAAATCTCTATAAAAACCACCTAGCAATGTAGTTCCTTACAGACTGCCATGGGTATTCAGTCCTGAAAAGCTATAGGATATGATTAC
>NC_043007.1:45617725-45625225 GCF_006345805.1 Octopus sinensis | reverse complement strand
ACGCCGCAGAAGTTTTGCGACAACATGATTCCTCCATGAATTTTTTTTTAAATCTTGTGGTATGAACTTTTACTCTTGGTTTCCTCATCGAAACTTCCCGAAGAATTAGATGACGATTTTCATTGGTAAATGCACAAAATTTTGTCCGGTAGTCGCCGTCTGTTTTCATAATATGGTTTTGAAACTTGGGACCACTTTCTGGAGTAGTTTTTCCTTATTTTAAATATTGATAACTATTGACATTAAATAATACTCAATCAGTTCAGTACATGGCGTTGTTGCTACATTACAGAAGCATCTATAAAAAGGTTTTATTACTATTAAACAGATTTTCACTCAAACATTTCAACTCTTCCAAAATACTTCATTGTTCAATTTGAAGCAAATCGCCAAGTAGATTATGTATGCGTTCGTTCTATTTTGTGGAGATTGCTATCTAACTGATGTGATATAAGAGGTTAACTTTTCTTCCAATCCCATCAGTGACGATAACAAAAAGAACAATACAAGTACTGGTGTCAACTTGATCAACCAAACTACTTTTGCTAAATTTCAAACCTTCTGCGTATTTTAGAAACAATTATTTGACTAAAAATGAAGGTTAAGTCAAAAGGGTTTTCGTACTTTGAACTTTAATTAATAGTTCAAACAAATTACACACGGAAAGCATTGATGAACTTCCGTCCATGCAGGAAATGAGCCATGGTTCAGAGAAGGTGGTAATCTTATGGTGCAAGGTCTGGACTTTAGGTAGGGTGTGGCAGGATTTCCAGTCCTTCAAGTTTGCGCTTGATCACATTGGCAATGTATACTGCTGCAATACTGGAGAAGTGTGCGTCTACGAATGACCAATACCGAATAGTATAATTGCTGCAGTTGTTGGTCATAAAGTTTAACCATCTGGGACAACCTCAAACTGTAACACCCTTCCGAAATTCAACCAAACATACAACATTGCCTTCTATTCAAACCATCCTTGTTTGACAACAGGTTCTGCAGCCTGTCCGGAACGAGGCTACCAGCAGTTGCTTGCAAATGTTCATGTTACTGAGCCTGGTCATTGGTCAGTTCATGAGGAACTTCTTGACTGCATCTATTCACAAGGCCAAACGTATGCAGGTGGCAGTCATTGGTACTTTGTAAAGGACCAAGCTCTGCTGACAATTTGCGAGTGTTTGAGCTTGACTGTTGGTCAATCATTTCAAGCAAGGCTTCATCTTTCACAACAGAAGGTTTATTTGACCTTCATTTGTCTTTGAAACTGGTATCACCTTCTTTAAAAAATTTCTGAACCAGTTTGTGCCCACACGTTCGTTAACAGCTTTTGAGCCTTCCACATCATTAGTTTCTTTTGCCGCTGCCCTTGCACTCAGTACTTACTCTTACTCTTTACTCTTTTACTTGTTTCAGTCATTTGACTGTGGTCATGCTGGAGCACCGCCTTTAGTCGAGCAAATCGACCCCAGGACTTATTCTTTGGAAGCCTAGTACTTATTCTATCGATATCTTTTGCCGAACCGCTAAGTTACGTGGACGTAAACACACCTGCATCGGTTGTCAAGCGATGTTGGGGGACAAACACAGGCACACAAACATACACATACACACACACACACACATACACACACACACACACACACACAACACACATATATATATATATATATATTATATATATATATATATATATATATATATATATATACATATATTCGACGGGCTTCTTTCAGTTTCCGTCTACCAAATCCACTCACAAGGCTTTGGTCGGCTCGAGGCTATAGTAAAAGACACTTGCCCAAGGTGTCACGCTGTGCGACTGAACCCGGAACCATGTGGTTCGTAAGCAAGCTACTTACAACACAGCCATTCCTACGCTATAGTTCCTCTTGTCATGTAAAATGGGTCTAATTGTAATGCTTTTTCTCCACTCACTATCAAAGCTGTAAAATAAATAACAAACAAATAATGTTTATATGTTATACATGAAAATAAAAAAGAATCATTTCAGCAACAATTGGTTAACAAGTTGTATCAAATTAATGATATAACATATAGATACAAATTGACAACAGTTAAAATCTGATAAAACTTTTCTCAACCTGGTATATTCAGTAATGTAGTCACGGAAACCGGTTGGTTATGTCACAGATTTAAAAGTTCAGTTCCTTTACCGAAAGATTTCCTACACATGTATAGATGTATGAGTTTGTATATGTGTGGATATGTGCTTCCACTTGTGTGAATGTCTATGTGTATGTGTGGTGTATGTGATGGAAGAAATATTGTACCGTAATAATAAATTTCTGAAAAGTTGGGTCTGCAATACAAATTCGATTTCAGGTTAAGCTATTTTGGAAGGTGTGGTAATTCGGGAAACCCTGCAAACGAAAGAACTGGCCCCTAAATACAAGAGAGAAGAAAAGCCACAACCAGCTGTTAGTCCTCGACTACCTTGTAACAGAAACAGTATGAAATCAATGTGTGATTATGTAATTGTACAGTTATTGTACGTTTAAGCTTCAGCTTCTACTTTGTATATCACTGTATGTGTTTGTTTGTGTTTCTTTCTTTCCCACTCATGTGTGTGTGGGAGGGAGTGCGCGCGTACAGGATAATTCCTCTTCAAACCAAGAGTTTCAGCTAAATATAAAGGAATAAGAGATAAATATAAACCCCAATAAGAATAAAGATTGCATCATCATCACCCACTCATCATCATCATCTGCAGCAGTATCATTATCTTCATCATTATCGTCATCAATAACATCATCGTCGTCATCATAAACAACAACAACAGCAGCAACAAAACCACAGTAATAAATAATCGATATCAACAGAAAGAAATACAGCATAACAAAAATAGCAACAAAAAAACAAAAACTGCAACACAACGTCATCACCTCATCATCATCATTATCGTCCTCATCATCATCATCATCATCATCATCATCATCATCATCATCATCATCATCATCATCATCGTCCTCATCATCATCATCGTCGTCATCGTCATCATCATCATCATCATCAACAACAACATCAAATATCATATTGCCTGCATCACTACCACCACCTCAACAATAGCAGTAACGTCAGCGTTGGGCAACGACATAAAACAACAAAAGTAAATAACAACAAGAACAACAACAGCTGGAACAGCTACAACAAGGATGCCAAATACCACTTAAGAAACAAAGGCAATGAAACTCATCATCAAAATCTTCATCAGGCTCATTAACATTATCATCATCATCATCATCATTATCATCATCATTATCAGCAGCAGAAATAATCAAAATAACCATTATCATTATCAACAACAGCAGCAATAAAAACAACAGAGTCATTCCGCCAAAACCAGTTATCAGACGTACTACACACGCTTAATCATGAACAATAAGGACACCCACCACAACAAAGACAACAAGAAGCATTATGGCAATGAACGATGAAATACACCTACCCGATGTACTACCATAGTAACAACAACAACAACACCTACAATAACAACAGTGAAAACCATGACGTCAAATGTAACTTCTAGCAGGTGGAATAGTATGTTAAACTGATCGGAATAACATCACTGGTCGTATGTTTTATCAACGCCACTACCATCAGACGAAGAGTGTTGTTGAGATACCCCGGAACTGAATTCAGAGCGTTAAGAACTGCAAGAAACTCCACAAAATAATTTATTGGACCAACACTATCACCATTATCCTAAATACACCTAACCACAATCCACAACAGCAACTATAACAGTTTCAAGTATAAGGACAGTCAAAAGCAATAACTACACATATAAGCTTAAGAAGAACGAGAACAATAACTATAAGCAGGACAACAACTATAGACTCAACAATAACAGAAACAGCTGTAAACTCAACAAGAACAATAGCGATAAGCTCAGCAACTAAAAACTTAACAAGAGCAACAATATCTGGTACTCAATCGGTTACGATGACAAGGCTTCCAGTTGATTCGATCAACGGAACAGTCTGCTCGTGAAATGAGCGGGCAAATAACGGCTGAGCACTCCACAGACACGTAAACCCCTAATATAGTTCTCAGGTGGATTCAGCGAGACGCAGAGTGTGAAAAAGCTAGCCCTTTGAAATGCGGGTATTACTCTATTTTGGTCAGGTAAGTAAATTGAAGCAACGTGAAATAAAGTGTCTTAAGGATCTTACGATCTTGAGCCGCAAACCCTAACTACTGAGCCACGAGCCTTCATACAATAATATCTGTAATCTCAACAACGACAGCAACTATTAACTCATCAGCAACAGCTGTAAGCTCCACCATGCCAATCCCGACAACCAAAACCTATAGCCACAAGTCAAACAAGGAACTAACACCAGGTTTTAGTTCCTTCCTGCAAAAAATGGTGGTCTAAAAGCTCTCATTCGAAGTATATTGAACGGATGATATAATTGTAAAAATCTCACCTAAAACTGGATGGCCATACACTTTAAGAGATGAGGAATTATATACATTATTTACATTTGAAGGATATTTGTCCTCATCTTGTTTGTTGTTAACACATTTCAGCTGACATACCCTCCAGCCTTCACCAAGTCTCTTGGGGAAATTTCGAACCTAGGTTCTCATTCCTAAGGTATCTTTCGATGTTATTATTATTATTATTATTATTATTATTATTATTATTATTATTATTATTATTATTATTATTATTATTATTATTATTATTATTCGAACTCGGAATCTTGGGGTTTGTAGCCCGCGCTCTTAACCACTACGCCGGGCATATCGAAATTTCCCCAAGGCACCTGACGAAGGCTGGAGAGTATATCAGCCGAGACGTTGTGTTAACAGCAAACAAAATGATGACAAATATCCGTCAAATGTAAACAATGTAAATAATATGGATGGCTATAGTTGGATTGCCTGTGGCTAAACGATAGCTCAATAACAATATAAATATTGAAGAGAGCCTCTATATGGTTTGTGTACATGCTAAACATAGTACTCTTTAACTCTTTTACCCTTTTACTTATTTCAGTCATTTGACTGTGGCCATGCTGGAACACCACCTTTAGTCGAGCAAATCGACCCCATGACTTATTCTTTGTAAGCCTAGTACTTATTCTATCGGTCTCTAAGTTACGGGGACGGAAACACACTACCATCGGTTGTCAAGCGATGTTGGGGGGAGGACAAACACAGACACACAAACATATACACACCTACAATCATACATACATACATACATATATATATATATATATACGACGGGCTTCTTTCAGTTTCCTTCTACCATATCCCCTCACAAGGCCTTGGTCGTCCCGAGGCTATAGTAGAAGACACTTGCTCAAGGTGCCATGCAGTGGGACTGAACCCGGAGCCATGTAGTTCGTAAGCAAGCTACTTACCACACGGCCACTCCTCTTTCAAATCAGACCTTATTCCTTCTTGGAAAGAAAAGATACATTAACACAATGGCTGATAAAAAAAGACTGGAGGGTCATGGGCAGAACGGTTTTATAATTGGTGTCCTGGATCAGGACTGAGCTGAAACAAGACAATATAGCCATTGTTAACAGTACTACAACAAACACCACAGTCATTAACTGTGCCAAATCTACCAACAACCCATGAAAGTATTACAAACTGTAAGCAGTAAAACCAGCCGTCATTAGCAGGCGAGAATGCCTTGATAATTTGTACCATGCTTTTGCTAATTATTTTAGGTACCAATGTAATTATGAAAAGACATAGACAACGTCTCGACCGTTCCCCCCTTGACTCATCTGAATACCCAGGATGTGAACCAGCACCCAGGTTTGTACCAGTACCCTGGCTGTTACTCATTTACAGCTGAGTAGACTGGGACAAAGTAAAATAATGTGTCTTGATTAAGGACAGAATACGATGTTCGGCGCAGAAATCGAGCCTATGACCAGATCGTGAGATTAACACGTACTTTCCTAGCTACCCATATCCAACACCTTGAAAAAGGCATCACACATACCAGACCTACATCTTACGTGGCCACCTTACGTAGCCACTTTAAACTCTTACAATTCGAGATGGCCACAGCTGAAATGTCTTTGATCATAATTCATTAGGATTGATTTACGTCTAAATAACGACAGACAACATTGCCTCCAAGTGAGGAAAGCGTGTCAATCGATTGATGTTTTATTTTAATGACTCCGGGGAGATGAGAGGTTTAGTTGACCGTAGCGAGATTTGAACTCAAAGCGTGATGACCCGGAACGAATAGAGCAAGGCATTGTAAAGATTCTGCCAATCCATGACCCTTATTAATTTAGAAATAAGACGCATTTTCTAACTAGACAAAATACTTAGGGTATGCTGTTAGTTGATTATATTGACTACAGTTCTTGAGTGGTATTTTATTTCATCGTCCTAAGAAGGAAGAAAAGCAAGAACAACCTCCACAGGATTTGAACTCGGAGAGTCGGAACAAATACCGTGGGGCATTGTATCCAATCCGCTAACAACTCTGCCACGTCTTTTAAAAATTGTTTCTTATTTAGGAGCATGATAAAGGTAGTGAGACGATCATAACGTTGGCTCATTGGACAAAATGTTTAGTGACATATCTTCCGGTGCTTTCTGTTTGCTCAAACTTCGCTGAAGCTAACTTTGCCTTTCATCCTTTGGAGTAGATGAAATAAAGTACCAGTCAAGTACCAAGTTCAATGTAATCAACTAACTCTGTTTCCCTAATACTGCAAGTCTGGTGGCGAATTTTGAAATTATTTAGGGATACAATCAGCCACTTTTATGGAAAATAGCTAGGCAATCGCAATGACATGATTTCTTGGCTAGTATTGTATTTTCTCCGCCTAGGAGGTATAAACAGCAAAGTGAACCAGGCCAAGATTTGAAACCAGAACGTAAAGTGCCGAAACAAATACTGCGACGCACTGCGTCCGAAACTCTACCAATTCAGCCAATCTGCAAGCCTAAAAAGATTAATAACATTACCAACAGGATTGAAATGAGGGACCTATATATATATATATATATATATATATATGTGTGTGTGTGTGTGTGTGTGTGTGTGTTTGTGTGTTTGTGTGTGTGTGTATATATACGTATGTATGTACGTATGTACGTACGTATGTATGTATGTATGTATGTATGTATGTATGTATGTATGTATGTATGTATGTATGTATGTATGGAAAAAAGTAAAGGTAGAAAATGCTAAAATAATTTAAAAACCATTTCAGTACCGGTTTCAGCCATTGAGACTTTTTCAACTGTAATTATCATAAACAAATAAATTTTGGGAAAAATTGAAAGAAAAGTTTTTTAAAAGAATATTTTTCATAGTATTCAAATAGAAGGGCTATTTTCCTTCTTTCTGCCTGTCTCTGTCTCTTTCGTTTACTCTTGTGGTTCAAGGCCGTTGTGAATTCTTGGCTGGGAAGAAGAAGTAAAAAAAAAAAGAAGAAGAAGAAGAAGAAAAAGAAGAAAAAGAACAAGAAGAACAAGAAGAAGAAC
>NC_043007.1:45610225-45612725 GCF_006345805.1 Octopus sinensis | reverse complement strand
CCACTCATACCTTTTATTTTATTTTTTGGAGTTTTCAGAAAATTTTTGCGAATTTGTATTCTACGCACGGAAATCCACACAATTTTGCAACCCCTTCACAAAACAAAATTGGTGAATGATTTAAGACCTATTTAGCTGTTATTTTCATCATATCTCACGAACACTTCATACTTCATGTGTTTTAAATATTTAATAAGTTAAAAAGTAACCACGTGGGTAAGCAGCTTGTTAGTATGGAAAAAGCCACTTATATGTCTGTGGCTTTCGATTGGCTCAAATTAACCAAAATTTGCAAACTTTAAAAGTTGTTAACACTTTATTTACTGATTTATGGCAAAAAATGAATTTCATGTCAGTGATTACCATAAAAACTATATCAAAACACCAAAAATGAAATCAATTGGAACAAATTTGAAGAAATTGAGAAGTGTCAGCCAAAGAGAAGAGATTCCATATGAAATATATATTTCGTCTTCTGTTTAATTTATTATCATTATCAGTAAATTTGTAAAAGATCTTTCGTCAGACATTCTTTGGTATCTTCAACGATTTTCTGTTCCCCTGTCTCTTCTTGTCAGGTCTATTCCATTTTCTGCAGCTAAGAGAGAGAGAGAGAGAGAGAGAGAGAGAGACAGACAGACAGACAGACAGACAGACAGACAGACAGACAGACAGGAAGAGATAAAGGCAGACAGACAGAAAAAGATGCATGTATGGTCCTCTTTACTCTTTTTCATGCATGCGCGCAGCACACACACACACATACATACATAAATATATATGTATATATACACACATATACACATACACACATACATATATAGTTTGATAATTGTTAATACACGAAACTTTCAGCCCTTGAGTAACTATTGCGTTTGCTATACATTAATTATATATATATATATATATATATATATATATATATATATATATATATATATATATATATATATATATATATACTATACACGCACACACATACGCCCATCTATTTAGGTAACTATCTTTCCATCTCCGCTGGTAGATAGATAGATAGATAGATAGATAGATAGATAGATAGATAGATAGATAGATAGATAGATAGATAGATAGATAGATAGATACTCGTGCGCACATCTACACCTACAAAGAGACGCACACGGAATTCTAAACAGCAATACCAAGTTGTATACGCAAAAAATGCGCTGGAACTTTCTTCCTCTCTTCTCTCACACGGCAGAACAACTACCTCAGCCATTGCTACTACTACCACTACTCCCGCCGCTACTGTTGCTACTGCTCCTGGTGCTGATGGTGCTGCTGTTTTTACTACGGTAACCAGAGAGAACATCACCGCCTTCTACTATCTACTGAAACTATAGTAACACATCCACTATTGCTAGTACCATCCCATCATCATCATCATCATCATCATCATCATTATGAGCTTGCTGCTGCAAGTGCTGCCGTTTGTGGTGCTGTCTATATTATTGTTACAGTCACGGTTGCTACAGCTGAGCAGTAGTCACACCGTCTTCAAGAGCAGCAGCAGCAGCGGCAGCAGCCACAGCAGTCGCGTCTGTCACTTCTACCGCTGCTGCTAAAGGTAATGAATGATGAATGATGATGATGACGATGATGATGATGATGATGAAGATGATGATGATGATTGTGATGATGATGATTGTGGTGATGATGATTGCGTTGATGACTGTGGTGGTGGCGGTGGTCGTCGTCGTCGTCGTATTCGTCTACGTCGTTGTCGTTGTTATGTTGATATTCACGTCGACGACAACGATGATCGCGCGGATGAAAATTGTGTGGCGATGGTGGTGGTAGTGGTGGTGGTCGTCGTCGTCGTTGTCGTCGCTATGATGATCATAATGATGATGATGATAACGACGATAGTGATGATTGAGGGATGGAGGTGGTGGTAGTGTTGGTAGTGGTGGTGGTGGTAGTGGTGGTGGTGGTGGTGGTAGTGTTAGTTGTGGTTGACGACAAAAACGACTCCAACGACAAGGATGATAATGATGATGATGGCGACGATGACGACGACGATATTGTACATCACAATTTTACTACTGTGAAGAACTTCACAACTTTTCTTCCTGCATCAAGCAAAGCGCTTTTACGCTGCGCGTTCAAATCCCAGTAAGGCGAACTATTCCTTTCTCCCCCAATTTTTTTTTTCTTGGGATCGCTGTAGTGAATACCAGTGACTTATTGGGGTCGAGGAAGGGGAATTTTATTCATCATGTCTCTTCGTTCCTAACAAAACTAAAATAATTAAAGTTGTTATGGTGGTTAGGCTTCTGGAAAAGGTAAGACTTAAAAGCTACTACTACTACTACTACTTCCACCACCCTCCAACATAAATGATAATTTGTATTAATTCTAAGGTAGGCAGAAATCAAGGCGGCGAGCTGGGAGAATCGTCACCGTGCCAACGAAAATAGTTTTGATTTTACGTTCTGAGTTCAAATGCTGCTGCGCTCGACATTTTGGGTCGATGAAATAA
>NC_043007.1:45595225-45602725 GCF_006345805.1 Octopus sinensis | reverse complement strand
GAGTTAAATAACAGCAACAGATGCACTTTTTATAAGATTGATCCAGAGTGAAACAACAGCAACAGCGACCAGCTCAATGAGTTTTCTACGTCTTCGGTCTGTCTGTTAGAAAGAGCAGCCAAAGTCGTATTCAAATTACAAGTTTGTCTTTCAAATGTTTGAACACTCCTTTTTGAAAAACAGGCGGAATGCTTACGACTGGGGCGCCTTCGATTACGGCTTGATACCATTATTGATAACCTTGAGCCCGGGGCTAAATAAACAAATGACAGAACACCGCACTTCACTTCCAGACGGGCACCGCCACTACACCACCGTATGGTCACTGCTACTACTACTACTTGCGGTAGTAGTAGTAGTAGTAGTAGTAGTAGTAGTAGAGGTGGTGGTGGTGGTGGTGGTTGTTACCGTTAGTTTAGCATTGTTCTCTCCACATTTTAACAGGTCTTTCTAGATGTCTCTTATAATTACTTTTCCTTTTCTCTCTCTCTCTGTCTCTCTCTCTCTTTCTGAATATATATATATATATATATATATACACACACACACAAACTATTTATATACATACACACACATGCATACATATATACACACGCATATGTTTATATATATGTATTGATACATTTTGTTTGTTTGTGTGTGTGTGTATATATATGTGTGTGTGCGTGTGTATGTATGACACAGCGCACTCCCCCTCATCTGGTCTCTCTTGCTCCCCTCTCACTCTGTTACTCTTTTTCTCCTTCTCTCAATTACACACTAGACCAAATGTTGAAAAAAAGGAAGTTTTGTTACTTGGTGATTAAAGAATGATCAGAAAAACGGTCAGTTGTTGTAATTCGAACTAAGAACCATGATGTCTGAAAGTGAACACACTGGTTATCAGACATATTGATCTCCATTGATGTTAAAAGAGAGATGTAATCACATCGAAACCCGCCTAGCATTTCACCCTCTGGGGACAATATAATAGACTCGGTAAATACTTTCTGCTCTAACCTTAAGTTGACGAAAGCCTGGAGACGAAATCTGGGTGAAAACAAACCAGAAGTGCAGATCCTCTTTAGGTATAGAAGATAAAAACAATCAGGCAGTTTAACACCTTAACAGTTAGCCCTTAGATATACTTATATCATATGAACAATCGGCCAGCTTAATCTACCCTCCTTACTTGGCCCTTAGATACCTCTTAAATGCTTTTAGGTGTGGGAGATGTGAACTATTTGTCGGTTCAACGACCACTGTCCCTTATATGCCTGACACTTAATTTTTTAGGACTGGAAGATATTAACTACCAACCGGTTTAACAGCCCCTACCTCTTCGATGATTGATCGTTAAATGTTTTTAAGGGTGGAAAATATAAAGTTTCGATCCGTATAACAGCGTTTACTCCTTCGATAGAAGGCCAGTGAAATCGAATTGCCGGCCATTTTAACAGCTCCTACGCCTTAGATGTCAGGCTTAACTACCAACCGGTTTAACAGCCCCTACCTCTTCGATGATTGATCGTTAAATGTTTTTAAGGGTGGAAAATATAAAGTTTCGATCCGTATAACAGCGTTTACTCCTTCGATAGAAGGCCAGTGAAATCGAATTGCCGGCCATTTTAACAGCTCCTACGCCTTAGATGTCAGGCTTTTAAATGTCCTAGTGGTGAAAGAGTGGAACCGTCGACTGGTTTAACATCACTTACCCCAGATGCTGATGGTATGAAATATCGACTGATGATAATGAAATATCGTCTGGTTTTACACATCCCCCCGACAGGTCCTTAAAGATCCTTGGCGATGCTTATTCTGTAGTGAGCATTCGAATCAGGATTTTGTTCTGAGGTTAACTTGCCCATCCACTATCTTCCTCTAACCAGTTTCCGAATCTCTGATGAAAAATAAAAAATACTGCAATTAATTAAATTCTGGCCCTATTAACAACCTGTAGCAAATTTGGTGAGACCTCATCTCACTCAGATATCGGTATCAAGAATTATTTTCATAGGATGGATATCTTGTGCCACAGTATATTGGTAAATTTCAACCAACACATTGATTCTGAGATACAGTTTCACCCATAATCACGTTGATCCGTTCAATCTTCTTAAGAATATCACTACCAATCGTAACGAAATTGCCTCAGAAGAGGAAGGACTCCACTTGGTTGACTTTGTTTTGAACGCACGATACGCCGACAAAATGTTTGATAGTAAAGCATTTACATATTTTTATGTTTTTTTACATTATTCATGCAGTGGAAAACATTGTTATACATTATTTATACATTATTTCACAATATTTACACATTCCAAACGGTTTATACATTTTTTTATACAGTTTACACATTTTTTATAGATTATACATTTAATATGTCTTCATGCATTATTTAACATTATTATGCTATATTAAGATATCATTTTATATTATTTACACGTTATACATACATGAATCAAACATTGTTATAGAATATTGACATATCATTACACATTATGTATTAATTATGCAATGCTATATACATTACATATATGCATCATTTATACATTATTATACATTATTTAATATAATACATTATATTTTTCATTTTCGAATAAATAGTTTTTAGTAGAAGTGGAGTTTTGATGTTGTGGCAAGCATGCTATTTCCAAAAAGGTTCAAGAATAGAGGTGAAGTATTTCCCTCAACTAATGCAAATGAGACAGATGTTGTCAGATCATTTTAAGAAAAAAAAATTGCACAAAATTTTCAAAAAGGTGCAGACTGTGTTAGAAAGAAATCCAATATGACAATAAGTATCTAAGCATTGCATAAATGCCGATTTTAGTCAACTTCGTTGGAGAAGGTACGAGCACGATAGCAAATATTCTTACCGGTAGCGTAACGATTGATAAAGACCTAGTTTTCTATGGTACTCAAGAACATTCATTCGCTTAAAAATTAGAATATTACAGTTAAGAATTAGCTCAAATCAAAAAGAAAAAAATATTAGCATAAAATCTTGAAAATAACGTAACCTGATCCCAGTGTGACAGATCTCAATCACAATTTGACAAATATAACACCAGTCTATACGACTGATATGGCAATTTTCTCTTTCGACCAACATATCTCATTCATATGTATGTATGTATGTATGTATGTATGTATGTATGTATGTATGTATGTATGTATGAAAGGCGGAGGAACTCTTGAGTGTCATCGGACATCCAATAAATGTCTTAAGGCTGTATCATGCGCGGGGACATAGAAATAATTGGACTGAATACCCGATCGCGCGGTTAAACCATTGGTAGTGAAGGACTCCAAGCTTTGTTAGGGCATCCTTCTAGGAGAAGGTAACTCGGGTAACTGGGATGACTCCGACATAAAACCTGCGGCTCAGGGGTTACCGATGATGTTGACTTGTTCTTCTTTTCGGATTATGGCTGCTGTTGCTTAGTGAATGGGATTGACTCAGTGCACAGCCTTTCCTCACTTTAAAAAAAATCTTCTTGCACAGGCATTGGACGATAACAACACTGATTAAGCTTTGTGCAATGGCCATACTCGATAACGAGGGGGCAGCCACCATGTATGTATGTATGTATGTATGTATGCATGTATGTATGTATGTATGTATGTATGTATGTATGTATGTATGTATGTATGTATGTATGTATGTGTATATTATATATACGTGTGTCTGAGGAGGGGCGCATTCACGTGTGTGCTTGTGTGGGTGGGTCTTTGTTTCAAATACCTCTTTGCTTCTATAAGATTTTCCAAACTCATATTTCGCTCTCGTTTCTTTTTTAACGTTTTCTATCGTTGATTACATTTGTTTGTATATGTGTATGTGTGTTCCTCTGTGTGTGTGTACGTGTGTATGTGTGCGTGCGTGTGTGTGCATGTACATACATGAATGTGTGTGTGAGTCTGTGCGCATGTGTGTGATTAAGGTGAGTGTATGTGTGTGTGTGAGAGAGAGTATGGGTGTGTGTGAATAAGATAATGCAAAGTCATATTCCTCAATGACCATCATTTGGTAGCATGTACCATAATTTGCATATTTGTTTTAGATGCGAGCAGGTATAGACAATCTCTCTAACGTTCCACCCTCAATCTCAAGGAGCGTCTAACTTGTGATAGTTGGAGGGAGGAGCAGATGACCCAGCCTTTGGCTGACACGCATTATGGCTTAGTCGACCGGAGCAATGTGAAATGAAGAGTCTCGATCAAAGACAAAGCAAGCCGCCCCTTCTAAGGATCGAATCCACGAACCTTTGGTCATGGGGCCTACATTCTAGTGACTACGCTATACACACACACACACACACACACACACACACACACACACACACACAACACACACACACACACACACACACACACACAACACACACACACACACACACACACACACACACACACACACATTTACACACATATACATATCCATGTAAGAGTGTGTACCTTCGGGCGTGTATATACCACAACCTACGCATGCTCACAAGCACAGAAGCCTCCCTCACATATCTATATCTATATACTCACGTTTGTGTGTGTGTGTATGTGTAAATGTATTAGATTATCCAGATTATTATCCTCATACAGTAATCTATCGACATATCGCGGTTCACCTATCGCGGTTTATTATTTAAACTTACGTCGATTTCTCCGTGGTGTTGTTTAGCATTTATAATAAAATAAATATATACAAATTATAAAAATAATAAAAATATATATAGTGTACAGTACTGTTTCTACTTCGTGGGTTTTCATCAATCGCGGGTGGCGGTTTTGGAACGTAACGCCCGCGATAATCGAGGGATTACTGTATTTGTATTGTCGCTTATGTAACATTTGTATATCTATATTGAAGGATTTACCATGGACTGTAAATTTATGTAGAAAAGTTATAAATGCTTTAACGCTATATATCACAACTAGTACATTCTGTGTCTTTACTATCACTTACTCGAACTCTGAGTTTCTTGTAGCAACATTTGCGCTTCAATTTCTCACTTGTTTAGGACGTTGCAGTTTAAGAATTAGATCTAGTTCGAGCACTAATTCGGTTCTTATTTATTGTACGATCTTTGTACGTATTGTCATCTATTTCTCTCTCTCTCTCTCTCTCTCTCTCTCTCTTTCTCTCTCTCTCTCTCACACACACATACACACACTCCCACCCTCCCTCTCTCTCCCTCTCTCTCTTTCTCTCTCTCTCTCTCTCTCTCTCACACACACACACACTCCCTCCGTCCCTCTCTCTCTCAAACATACACACACACATTCCCTCCGTCCCTCTCTCTCCCTCTCTCTCTCTGTAGATAGATAAATAGATATTATTCTTGTACAAGAATGTTGTTGGTTGTGACTTCGAAGTCTCGACCAGCTAAACCATCGTCGGGTAGTCTGACCCTTCGAAGTTATTGTCAACAACGTTGTTGTGTGGGAATAATAAATTTGTACACTACAAAAGTATAGATTTACCCATCAGTTTAATGTAAAATAGATTTTATCATAGCTGAACATGAAAACGAGCATTAATATAGATATGTATATTATTGTATACTTAAAGAAGACCCATCTAAAAAGAGAAGTATGCAAATTAAGCTGTTCATAAGTGGGGAGCTTATTCTCTCGTGTATATATATCGGGACGGTGATTGCGATACTTCTTCTCCGAAGTACGATCCACAAATCCTGAAACTGTCTTGCAGGAGGCTCTCTTGCCGCCCACTTTTTTCTTATTTCATTGAAAACATAAAGGCTATATTCAACTGTATTTCTTTATCATGCTTAAGGTCTTCACGATATCATAGGTAATGTGTTTATAATATTTCAATTTCATTTGATGCATCTAATTCGCACGATGCTTTGCATAATGCACCTCTAATTAATTCCAGTTTGACAAAGCTTTGACACATCAGCAAATGTAGTATTTACTCTCCTAATATAAGAACAGCAAGCTGTTATTGGCCATAAACAACGGCTCGTTATCCGTAACTAATGAAGCGTAACGACACGGAAGCGAATGCGTCCTACGATGACGTCATTCATTGCTCATGGTATATTTTTCTCATACAGTATCTATAAGAAGTTTCTTTCTCTCGAAACAATTGCTGCAGCTGATTATCTTACTATGGCCTAGTGTACACGATCATGCTAAACATGACTTTACACACGTACACCTTATACACACACACACGCTCAAACACACACATACAAACACACATGTATGTATGTATATATATACATCATATTTATATAGATGCAGGAGTGGCTGTGTGGTAAGTAGCTTGCTTACCAGCCACATGGTTCCGGGTTTTTTCCCACTGCGTGGCACCTTGGATAAGTGTCTTCTACTGTAGCCTCGGGTCGACCAAAGTCTTGTGAATGGATTTGGTAGACGGAAACTGAAAGAAGCCGGTTGTATATATGTATATATTATTTATATGTACGTATGTGTGTGTATATGTTTGTGTGTCTGTGTTTGCCCCCCCCCCATCGCTTGACACCCGATGGTGGTGTGTTTACGTACCCGTAACTTAGCGGTTCGGCAAAACAGACCGACAGAATAAGTACTAGGCTTCCAAAGAATAAGTCGATTTGCTCGACTAAAGGCGGTGCTCCAGCATGGCTACAGTCAAATGACTGAAACAAGTAAAAGAGAAAAAATAAAAGAGGAAAAATTTACATATATACATATATATATACACACACCACAAGACACACAAACATATACGTATGCATGTATACATGCATGTGTGTGTATGTATATCTTATACTTTTTATTTTTTTAGTAAACTTTCTTTAAACGAAGACACAAAAGCTTCATCATTATAGCTGTAAAGTTAGTGTTAGCCAGTCTCTTTCTGTGCTTGGAATCTTCTCTACAATGTGGCTAAGGCATTTACTAACATAAGTGAGTGCAGCATTTGTTATTGGTAGAAGCGTGGATTTATAGTCAATGTAGACGAGTAAAAGGGTTTGTAGCAGTTGTCCACGTTTTCAGGACAACTAATCTCTGCAGCCACTACATGAGTTTTTTTTTCTACTCCAAATTATTATGTCAGTATCTGTGTATCTATATATGTATATATGTATATATGCATGCGTCTATGTATGTATGTATGTATGTATGTATGTATGTATGTATGTATGTATGTATGTATGTATGTATGTATGAATGTATGTATGTATGTATTATGTATGTATGTATGTATGCATGCATATATGTATGTATGTATGTATGTATGTATATGTATACTTATAGATAGACAGACAGACAGACAGACAGGCAAATAGATAGATAGATAGATAGATAGATAGATAGATAGATAGATAGATAGATAGATAGATAGATAGATAGATAGATAGAAAGATAGATATGTGTTCCAGGGGTATTAAAATTCATTTTGCTTAAATATGAACTGAAGTCCATTAATTTCACTTTACGTTTCTAAACCTGGAAAGTCGAAAACTTAGTAACTACCAATCTAAATGTTTACTTGATTCTCTCGAAATA
>NC_043007.1:45580225-45590225 GCF_006345805.1 Octopus sinensis | reverse complement strand
TCGTTAAGGTATATTTCTTCTCCTTTTTTCTTTCTTTCCCTCATTGATTTTCTTTGTCAGTTCCAGTCTCCTTCCTTAATGATATATCGTACATACTTCCCCACCCCACACATTTTTTAATATATATATTTACCTGAACAGAACGTCGAAAACAGAACAAATATGTTCAGCAAAAGACAAACTTGCCCTCCGATATTTTGTATATTTATGCATAAAACCTAATTTTGTTTGGTGGGCATCTTGGACGTTATATAGAAAAAATTTTGCTTGAGATTCTACACTAGGTGCACATAGAAAATGTATGCCTATCTACGAACTGATGCTATGTAGAATATTTATTCAATTCAATTTTCTACGTCACGTGCAGAATATCTTGGTTGAATAAAATTAAAAAGAATTATATGAATATTGTCTAAACATGGAATTTTTAATATAATTACTCTGACGTGTTTCTTTTTATTTCCTTTCATTTTCTTCCTTTTACTTTTTGGAGTTAAAAACAATATTTCTTCTGCAGAGTAATTACGATTTGCAACATCTGCTAAAAGACGAAACCAAAGGAAGACAGCGTAACATTCTAGGTGTTGCAGAAAATAGATATAAATAAAGTTATTATGTATATTAGTGAGTTGTACATTTTATATTACTACCCCATACTAAGTAGTAATTAGGTGGTGATATTTAACACGTAATTCACTATTATATATGACTTTTGATAAAATCATTGATTAAATGTTTATTATCTCTTATTTATTTTAGATATATCATATACATCATTGTTTACTGCAAAATATCATTAGTAGTTGTAAATTTTAAAATCTTTTGCATGAAAATCTGTTGCTAAATACAAGGAAACAAACTGCCGTTAAATAGAAATGGCTATGTTATCGGAAAAGAGAACTCAAAAAAGAAATGAAACGACTCATGGTGACTGCTCAGAGCTAGTCTTTGCGAACGAATGTGATTAAGGCAGAAATAGACAGGACCGTAGAAAGTGTCAAGTGTAGAAAGTGCAACGAGATAGATGAGTCTGTTGGCACATAGTGAGTACTTGTAGCTCTTTGTTACAGAAAGAGTATAGAAGTAGTTACGATTTTGAAGGCAAAGGGTTTTTAAAGTGGAAAATGGTAGCAATAGCAACTGGTGCATGTGACAGAGAATGATCAGTTTAAGGCCTTATGAGGCTTTGTCGTACAGACTGACCTCGAGATTCAAACAAGACAAATATTATCATTCTAGACTAGGGGTCAAAAAGACTGCATTTTATCATCATTGATGTGAATTTTTCAGCTGGTATGGATGTAGCTGTAAAAAGCAGGAAAAATATTGGGAAGTACGAAGTGTTACAAGGAAAATGTCAAGAGGGTCTCTGCAAAAGTAAACCCAGCAGATTTAGGCGCCCTCAGTATTGGTACCAACAGACATGGCAGTTTCCATAATGAGATCGCAGTAACCACGAGAATTGCATTAATACAGAAATTTATTTTATTAGGAAGAGCAAGGATTTTTCGAATGCTGCTCTATGTTTACGAAGCACATTTGTTCTTGCAATAATAATAATAATGGTTTCAATTTTTGCCACAGGGCCAGCCACTTCGACTCCAGTACTCAACTGGTACCCAACTTATTTTATCGATTACGAAAGGATGAAAGGCAAAGTCAACCCCTGCGGAATTTGAACTCAAAATGTAAGGCCTGACGAAATATCGCTAAGCATTTTCCCAGCGAGCTAACGATTCTGCCAACACGCCGTATTTAAATAAAATATAATAATGATAATAATAATAATAATAATAATAATAATAATAATAATAATAATAATAATAATAATAATAAATTCGATCTCTGAATCTCTGGCGATCATGATACGAAAGAAGCGTTAGCACTCGTCCAGATACGGCGTTCTATCAAAAAGTTAACACTGGGCAGACAGACCCCATCTCTTAATGTCACTGTCCAAGCGAAAAACAAAGCTAAAAGAGAACAGTAAGCAGATGACGACTACATTGAAGTATTATATGCATTCTACACTGCAAAGCTATACTCGAAACACAGGGATAATAAAATAAACATATGAAATGTGGAGAAGAATTACAGACATAAGGAAAAATATCTCGGAAAATGCTCTTGCAAATGTCCGGCGATATATCCTACGAGAGGGAAAGTGGCCAGAACTTAAACAGGCAAACTAATAGAAAAATACACATTGAAAATAAAACAAAACAATAAAAGGCTGCAATTAGATGTCATAACAAAACTGACGCAATACTATGCTGGAAAGTTTTTGCATCCCCCCCCCCACAAAAAAAGAAAAGAATGCACAATGCTGCATACACCCCAGCATCAGAGAGGTGTAGCAGGTAATGCAGTAGAAATTTACCTGAAACTAACAAATATTAAATAATAATAATAATCCTTTCTACTAATGACACAAGGCCTGAAATTATGGGGTAGGGAACTAGTCGATCACTGGTACTTAATTTGTCGACCACGAAAGGATGAAAGTTAAAGTCGATCTCGGTGGAATTTGAACGAGATGCCGTTAAGCGTTTTGCTCGGTACGGAGGCACAAGACCAGCAATTTTAGAGGGAGGATATAGTTGATTATACCGACCCCCAATAGTTTACTGGCGTTTGAATTTAATCGACACTGAAAAAAACGGAAGAAATGGCGCTAAGCGTTTTTTGTCCGACGCGCTAACAATTAAGTCAATTCACCATAATAATAATAATAATAATAATAATAATAATAATAATAATAATAATAATGATAATAATGATAATAATAATAACAACAACAATAATAATTTTAATTTATTGTTTTCTAAGTACTTTTGCCGTATCTGCTCCCAATAATTTTTCTCTTATTTTATTTTCGAAATATTTCTACTAATTTTTGAAATCCTATTTATTTTTATTTGAAATATTCATTATTCTGTCATCTATATGTATTTTTATTCTACGTACTATGATACAGCTTAATTTGATGATTTATACGAAAAACTATGAAACATCATTCGGTCTGGTGAAGTTAAAAATAGTCCATAAAATGCAACTCATGTTTACGACATATATCTCCGTTTAATTACATTGGTTAAACAACATGTTTACAAGATAACGGCGTATCTAAACATTCAGAGATTATATACAGTCATGGTGCAGCACTGGCTGTAATATTTTGTCACAGAGAATCTCTTCAAGATATTTGTGGGCTAAAACAAAGCAGGACTTGCTCAGAATGTTATCGGTGGATCGCCAGACTCAGTGTTTCGTCTTAATTCGGCCGCCTTAATGACAAATACTCCTGCGTAGAGTAGGCGTTCGCTTCATGCCTGTATATTGTGGTAAACACTTCGGTATTTTAGTTTTATGCTGTTAAGTGCGTATATTAATATTTATCCAAGATAAACATTGATGTCGTTTCTCTCAAAGAAAACAACTGAAATGTAATGTAGGGCTTCCCCTAACCTCCACAGGTATGTGCTACTTATATTATCCATTTAATGGACGTATAATTACAATACGGCATATTGGCAGAGTCGTTTAAACTTCGGTTAGAACACCTCGTCTGATTGTATCGGCTTTCTGAGATCAAAACCTATGGAGGTCAAATTTACTTTTAACCTTTTCTGGGTCGATACAAAAAAAGTGTACACTAATCATACGGGTCAGTGGATTGAGGAACTGTTGGACTGGATTTCTGACATAGATTGTTTTGGTATTCTGCCTTCTGAATCACATTCCACCCGATTCTCAAACAATACTCTCACCAAACCGCACGGGTAGCGCGGAGAATAATGCAAATCCTGGAAGCAAAGGACACAGTCAGAGAGAACTAGACACTGGTGACATGCATATGTCCACACACACTCATATGCGTATGTGTGTGTACGCTGAACATAATATGTTGAGTGAATTTGTGTCTGCATGGCTGTGTGTATATTTCTGTGTGAAGAGTAATCATTTTTGATAGGAGTATATAGACTTGTATGAGAGTGTATGTGTGTATATTTTTGTGTGAAGTGAAATCTGTTGACTTTCCACACAGTCATTTTCTTTTACTTTCCCTGTTTCTCATCGGTTCTACTTACCACTTTCTTACGATGTCACGCGTGCGCACTAACAGACAGACACACAATACAAACACACATACCCGCGTTCTCTTTGCTTCGTTATCACTCTTATTTTTCTTTATCTCCGCTTCTTCTTCCTCCTTCCATACATTTAAAGTTGGGTATCGTTGGTCTATTCCATTCGTTTTCAGAATATACTCAGAAAGAGACCCCAAATTTATACACCCATACATACACGTATACATGAATACATGAATTCATACGCTTATACACACATAATACTTAATACACATGCACAATCCATATATATATATATATAATATATATATGTATGTGTGTGTATATATATATATATAATATATATATATATATATGTGTGTGTGTGTGTATATGCATATATATATATATATATATATATATATAATATATATATATATATATATATATATATTATATATATATATATATACAACATACACACCCACGCGCGCCCACACAGACACACACGAGACACTCACCCCCACACAAACACGTACACACACGCCTCCGACACACACAAACGTATAGCATATGTGAGTGTACATGTGTACTATTTCCTGTCATTCGCGTGACATTTCAGCTTCTACACCTACTGTTTAGTGAAATAGCTTTAATCTTTAAAAACAAAATATTTCCGCGTTACAAGTAATTATTTATCGTTTAAAGTAAGACAGAGGGCAAAAGTTCGACTCTGGTTAAAGCGGAGTTCTTTTCTTTATACTCACCTTTTACTTTCGCCATCTTTAGAAGTACGTCTTTATATCGCGTTAAGATATCTCATGAATCATTTTTAATTTTAAGTCAAATTAAATATTTTCTAAAATACTTAAATCAACTTGAAACCACTAATTGTACATGGGCTGTAGATGTGAATGTATTGAAATGTATATCCATCGATTTTCCGGGTGGCAGGAAGAGAATAGAATAGGATGACCAACTTAAATTAGATTTGAACGCTTCCACCAAGCCTTACAACATTTTCTTTTTGTATTTTGCTTCTTTTTTTTAGTACTACTCGTTTACGTCTTTGGATTGCGGCTGTTCTCTGGAATCGCCTTCAATGCTTTTCGATAGAGTCAACTTCAGAATTTATGTTATGTCAGATAATTTTTATATGGATCATTTGTTGTACGGCTACGTTATAGGAACGCGACTACGGGTGTCAAGGCACCTACATTGCTAGAAATAAGAGCTAAACTGCTCCTAATGGTGTTGGAAAAGCACATAAATGTATATATATAAGATCACAGAGGCTGCAATCGGCAAAAATGCTGAGTCGGGAATTCCTTAGACTGAAAGTCCAGTATCGGCTATTTTCGTAACCTTCATCAGTAAGGACCGCTCGTTTAGCAGATTCCGGGCCAATCCTCTTGTCAGCATATATGTATTCACCATAAATGTATTCATTTATGTACTTTTCTCATCATTAGCGGCATTTTAGCTTCTATTTCTAGTTATGTAGTTTTCTTGACACCCATATATTAGCGTTTAGTGACGATTATATTTTTCCTGTATGGTATCACATTGCGTATAACTGTATACATACATACATACATACATACATACATACATATATATGAGAGATTTTTTTCTCAAAGAGTTAAAATTGAGCTTCCTCGTAGTTTCCGCCCACCATATTCATTATACATTCATAAGGCATTACTCATGCTGCAAGGCAGTGGTACTGAGACGCCGAAACTTCATGCTTCTAAAGTCAACTATTTAACCGTACAACTATGCCTGGAGATAGTTAGAGATGCTGGAAGAAACCGTCATTTTTCATATATGGAATAATGTATGGAATACAGAAAACAAAGCTATACTTGAATTGGATGTAACTACGCTTTATAATAAAGAATTGGAGGGTATTTCTACACCCAAAAGAACGGGAACAATTAAATTCCTAAGATAGAACAATTAAATGAATAAATAAAGGGAGGAGAAATGTCATGCGCTTGATAGTTTACATTCTGAATTAGATAATCAGATATTCAAATTAGGAAGAGACTCGTCCTCACTTCTAAATATATATATATGAATTAATATGTTTGCATATACATACACACATACACATGTATATATACTCATAGAGATATAAATATGTATGTCTATATTTATATGTGTGTGCATATATATATATATATATATATATATTTGTGCGTTTGTTAGTGGACGCGCATATATTCTGTAACATTGGTTGGTCGACATATACAAATCGATGTAATAAATACGCTATTGGAAAATAAGTATTGGATCCATATGGTTGACTAAATTGAATAATAAGAGAATACGCACACACACACACACACACAGATATGTCTATGTATACATATGTATACGCATACGTTTATACCTGTGTATCTTACGCCAACGCATGCGTAGTATCACGCACCACCTTACAAAGGAACATGTTGCAATTTGCAACGTTAAACATATGGTGTACAATATGGTTGTCTATGAATGCGTTAACGTGTCTATGGGTGAGTGTGTGTGCATGTGTGAGTGTTTATACGCCTATGTACGTATATTTACGTGTATATTTACGTGTATATATATGTACATAGATAAATAGATAGATAGATAGATAAATAGATAGATAGATAGATTCATAGATAGATAGATAGGTGAAAACACATGCAGTAAACGTAATAGACTCGTTCTTATTCTATCCATTCTATATATATATATATGTATATATGTATGTATGTATGTATTAACAATATATATGTATATATATATATATATATATATCTATATATATATATATATTATATATATATATATAATATATATATATATATGTATGTTTTTATTAACTATATATATATGTATGTATATATATATATATATATATATATTATATATAATATATATATATATATATATATATATATATATATATATATTATCTAAGCATTGGGTATGTATATAGCAGTTAGCCGGTGAAGCACGATCACTGCCTGTGGCTACATGACGTCATCCGCGGTATTTACACAATTGTCGCTGGATCCACCCCAGGAACTCTTCAGTGTTTGTCCAGTACATAACAAATAATAGAGACGGATTCCAGATTGTACTTGGCATCACAGCGGGAGACGAGACTGGCTGGATGTTTATCATTAAATTTAATGACAATGACACCTACTTAACTGCGTATGTGTGTGTGTTCACAGGATCACAAATGTAGGTATGGAAATATTTATGTGTACTTATGCATATATTTTACTTTATTGTATGTATTTTTTTTTACTCCCTGTCATTGATGTACTATTTTTACGTTGCTCCAGTCCACTCAGCTGGCAAAAATGAGTAGTTCCTTCAATTGAAAGGTGCCAGTGTTGTCACATTTTGTTCCACGCTGAATCACCATGAGAAGTCCGTCTGTGCAGTTAATTTCACAGTTAGTGTTCCAGTTCATCTGATCAAGGGAATAGTTTCCACACTCCTATGTTTTGTGAGTGAATTTCCGGACATTGTGTAGCGGCTTGTTCTATTTACAGATATGTGTTTGCATAATTGTTGCAATCGACAGATTGCCAGTGTGTTTGTACGGGTTTTTGTAGGTGTGTAGGTGTGTAGGTGTGTGAGTTTTATGTATATCTTTGTGTTTCTCTCTCACCAATTGACAAACTGTGTTGATTTCTCTATGTCCCTTTGGCGAAATGGTTCGGCAAAAAGGACAAAGACATATTCAGCAGACTGAAAATAAATTCCCCGGTCAATTTTACAGGCATAAACCATCAAGGTATTGCCCCTGCATGGCCACAGTTTAGTGAGTGGAACACGTAAACGAATAAATAATAAATTGCGTTACTCAATAAATGAAGAATTATTTGCAAGGTCTTCTATTTCAACACACGTTGTAATTTTGACGCTACGCTTATCCAAATAAATTATGTAGTTCACCAATGTGTGGTGAGCAGAGTTAAGGAAGTAGTACGCTAATCAGAGGGAAATTTGCCTACTATTTCATTCGTGTGGTGCGACCACAGCAAGTTGCTCCGGTGTGTACGTCTATACGCACACACACACACACACACACACACCACACACACACATATATATATATATAAAGGAATACAAAAAATGGGACAAGAACACAAAACATCCAGACAGCTAGATGATACAAAAAAGGGACAACAAATCATCCACGCAAATTATACAAAAGAGGGACAAGAAAAAACACGAACGGGTCATCCGAAATGTTCTTTCCTCAGTCGAGTTCCAGATTATCTTTGCAATTTCAGCTGGTTATACTCGAGATTATTCCAATCTGGCCAGCCCCAAGGAAAAACTAAGCGATGAGCATCAGATTCCTTGGAAGAGAGCAGCGAATGTATACAAAAAGAAGGACGGAAAAAACGGAGAAATGGTACACAAATACAAATGCAAATAACAGGACATGACAACAGGTGTCTTTTGAATAAGGCGGAATTAAATTAAGCTGGCGGTGGTGGAAGCGAAGCCTTGCGGCAAGGATATAACTGGGGACAGGCATGGGAGGAATATAAATGTTGCACGGATGGTAGTCGAACCAAGAAAGAAAGGTCAGGCTTGGTCGATCACCGGTCACGTGGGTAGAGAGAAGAGAGGTAGAGGCAGAAGGACAGAAGAATTAAGGACAGACGAGAGAAAAAGGGAGGGAGTAAAGTGAAAGAGGAGGGAAGGTAAGAATGAAGAGAAAGCCAGGAAATGTGAGAGAAGGGGAACGAAAAGAAGAAGAGTGGAAAGAACGAAGTGTGAAGGGGCTGATAGAAAGAAAGAATGAAAGAATAAGAGAGTCGAGCAAAACTTATATATATATATATATAAATATATATATATATATATATATATATATATATACATATATATATATATATGTATATATATATATATATATATATATACATATATATGTATATATATGTATATATATATACATATATATATATATATACATATATATACATATCTATATATACTTACATATAAAAGACCAAAGTGTACGTACGTCGCCATATGTATATATAAAGGAATACAAAAAATGGGACAAGAACGCAAAACATCGAGACAGATGATACAAAAGATATATATATATAACAAGAGAGATGGTGATAAGATTAATAAAAGTTTATTAACATTGACAAGACCAGACGTACAATTGTTTCAATTCATCACTCGCAGCATTAACCAAATTTTATTTAATACTAGCAGTATCGCCCGGCGTTGCTCGGGTTTGTAAGGGAAATAACTATATAAGCATGTTTAGAGAGTTACTTCCCTTATAAATTCGGGCTTTCTTAGCCATTTTTGTTTTGGTGTCTTCAAACCATGAAGTCGTTGTTCTAAAAGAACGCTGGTCTCCTTCATTACGACGTTGATTTCTTTACACTCCCTTCCCCACAGCTTCATAAGGGAGGGAAGAAGGGGGAGAAGCAAACAGGTGCAGCTGTGAGCGTGAACGCCAACTCCGCCGCCATCGACACACGATGCATTTTATGCATTAAAATGGAATAAAAAATGATGTTAAATTATTTTTAAAATCGTAGACTCATCGTTGATGCGCGCTAATACCCAGACGGGCTCGATATGAATCACGACTATAAGATACCCGAATTTGGTTAAACTGCACCGCAAAATGTGGGAGGAGTTAGGAATCTAAATCGAAGGGGACAGACACTCACACAACTAGAGTTTTATATATATAGATTAATAATACTCTATATGTATGTGCTTGCATTGGATATTATCATCCCTCCAATGTTTATGTTCTCACTCGTACCTTGACCTACATTATATATAAGTATATATGCATATACGTACATACACATGTGTGTGTGTGTGTGTGTGTGTGTGTGTGTGTGTGAACAGTTTCTCTTTCCATCGCAGCGTTAAGCCGATACCTA